>NC_133488.1:1308141-1485641 GCF_025370935.1 Choristoneura fumiferana | reverse complement strand
AAAAAAAAACCACATTCATACGGTGCCACAGACAGAAACACAGACAGACAGACACACACAGCGGTCAAACTTATAACACCCTCCAAGCCACGAATGGACAAACTTGTTTCGTTTTTTCGGATGATCTTTTCATAGGTCCTATCGTGAATGGAATCGATTAATTTAGTTAGATATATTATTAATATGTATGTGAACTCTTAATTGCACACAAATAAAACATACAAATACACAGAGTAGAAACGAAGGCGAGCTTATCCCTAAAAAAGGGATCTCTTCCAGCTAAGCCTAGTTAAGAGAAGACAATGTCTCGCGAGAGTTTAAGCAACATTGTTGCAGATGTTCGTTGAATAAATACAACTTACAAATAACTGTTAAAGGCTTCACTCATTTAATAATTGAATACATTTCATAGCAATAAAATTTGTTTAACACGAAGAACATTAACACGTAACAACGCGACGGTAAATCAAAATGTATTTTTTAAGTAGGGCGACCGCAGTCACGTACGTAGGTACAGTCGCCGGTTGATAAAAATATATTTCACATATATATACAAACATATAAAATCATATAACTGTTGCGCCTGCGTCACACGTTTTTTATTTTAATTATTTTGTGCCCTAATATGCTAATGTTCCAAAAATATTAATTAAAAGTACCTACGTAAGTTAATCAGAATAAATTATATTGTTCACAAATTTTTATATTGTCAATTATGGTGCTCCCAAATTGGCTGTTATACATGTTATATAACGGTATAAAACACAATAACATTGTCTTTAACACTTTATAACGTTTGTTGCAACTTGTTAAACGTTTAAAACGCTCCCGCATTGGTATAAAAATGTTATACTCGTATATTATTATAACAATTGCATTTGCAATTTGTTGTAATAAATTTTTAAAGTTATATAACATGATAACATGTTTAAAATTTGTTACAATTTGTTATAAATGTTAGAAACAAATGTTTTATAACGTTATAGAACACTTATAACAGCCAATGTGGGAGCACCATTAAACAAAAAATTACACAGATTAAGCTCGTCAATGTTACTACTGAGATACCTACATATCAAACACACAAGACTCGCCATAACACTCGTACATAAGCTCGCCTTTGCTCTCCTCTCTGTGTATTTGTATTCTTGTCATTTTATTTTTATGTGCAATAAAGAGTTTATATACATACAAGACTTGAGAACAAACATATATTGTAACACCATACGCCGCCAGATGGCGCTAGCAGCGGAATTGCATAGTTCGACCTGCGCGGGCGACCAACAGATGGCGCTGGCTGTAGGTTCAAACTCGCTAACGCTTGTCCGCCGGTGAGTGTTTATATAGGGACCCAAGAAATTGTTTTGTTATCAAAGGTAGGAACTCAGCAATAGGCTTGTGCGCGCTCGGTCACTGAGCGGATCGCTCCAAACTAGTACAATCGCTCAAATGTACTAGTTCGGTCTTTTGGCTCTTTTAGTTCACTAGTACACTGAAAGAAACGATGCTCCTTTGACCGAATGAATGAATCCGAGAGCTTGGTCCTATACCTACCACGAAGCGCAAAACTTGAACTTCGTATGTTTCCGTCCCGCTGACGCTTATGTCATTTAATACGCGAGTGAAAGAGACGGTGCGATGTGTCTACTTAAATTTCCTAAAGAACCGCTTTTTATGCTCAAATACAATCCGCAATAATTACACTTGGCTCGAAGTTGGTCCGCATCTTCGTTGTAGTGAAACCAAACATTGCTTCTTTTACCCTTACTCGGAGCCATTTTAAAATATTCAACTTTTTGTTATTATTTTCACTATTTAAGTATTTACATTAATTTTAAAGTTTTTCCTAAAGTACAACGAATATTTACACTATATATACACTAACAAAATTTAAAACTACAAACATATTATAGACACTCCACAGTTTATTATTTACACTATTTACAAAATTAATAAAGTATCGTCCATTACCGATAAAATCAAAAACTCACAGTAAAATGTCTGAAACATAAGCAATAATTCACATTTAACGCAACGAATTTAAACTTTCTTTGACGCAGAAAAAAAACGAACCCATTTTAAATTAAACCACACAAAACTGCCGCTTTGCAATAATCGTTTTTAAACTTTGCGAAGTTAGCAAATTCGTCCCTATTTTCAAGGCATCAAATTTGACAGTCCAATGCCCATAAAACGAAGTGAAAATAATATAACGGTAAGAGTCACCTATCGAACGTAATCCAAAAAGACCAACCACGCTCGCGCATTATCTATCAAAACATAGTACTGTTCAAAATGTGTCATCTCGCTTACTCCGCGTAATTCCTATTCAGAGGTTTTGTTCCTTGTCGCTGTCGCTCGGTCATTCATTTTTCTTTCATTCGGTCGGATACGGATCGCATCGTTTTGCTGTCTGTGTCACTGCTTGCTTGAACTGAACTAAACGTACTAAAGAGCAGAAACGTTACGGAATAGTTCGTTCTAGTACAGTGTCGGGAATCAAGTCTTTTTCGTTCTTAGTACATGTACTACACAAGCCTACTCAGCAATGCACGCTATGCGCTCCACCCTCCAGTTGAGTCTATTACACTGTATACTATACGAGTCTAGTACTCGGATCTTTCCACCCCCGCTGGAGTACTCGTGACCAGTAATGTACGCGTAATCAATTTGTATTCTATTCACGTTCTTTAATAAACTTTCTCTCTCGTTCGTTGGACTTGTCACTGCTTCATCTCCGTCACTCCCTCATCATATTTTTTTTTATACAAAATATCTCTCATAGACCGAACCTTTCTTTGTAGCTTCAAAGTCAGGTTCTCCATTCACTGGGCTATTCGGTTGGCATTGGCTGTAGTACCCTGTAGCTACTAAATTCACCAACATCATTAAAGCAGACTGCCTCTATCTCATTCACACAAGTGTTGCCACATCACACACCATTAATACTAAATCAGCCAGGCCGTTACAATTTGGGCTCTAACTTAGCGCTGTGTTTTAGTTGCTTTCTTGGTGCAATACTCAGTTCTTTTGCAGTTAACATAACTGCCTCAAAACAATAAACTGCCTGAATAGTTGCTTGCAGTCAGCGTGCAGTTCCAATGCGGCACAATGCAAATTAGCTGCACGGTTATAATGCAGTTTTATTCTCGTAACGGCTGAGATCTAAAATTACAGATCTTTACTAAATATGAAAGCTTTTTTTTATGCGTTGCCAATCTATATACCAAGAGGCCTAAGATGGGATACCTCAAGTGCCAGTAATTTCATCGGCTGTCTTACTCTCCACACCGGAACACAACAGTGCAAGCACTGTTGCTTCACGGCAGGATTAGCGAGCCAGATGGTGGTAGCAATCCGGGCGGACCTTGACAAGGTCACCACCTGCAAGCTTGAGAAACAAAGTCAATTCAAAATAACTTACAAGGCTTACTGGGGAAGGACACTAAGGGAAGTTTTAAGAATATGAGGTGATCTTTACCGATAGTTCAACTGAACGGTGAGTTGAGTCTAGTCCCGACGCTCACTAAGACAAGATGTAAGCACGGGGTTTACTCATTGATAATTAGCTGTGGAGGGGCGCTCCTTCGTGAGTGAACAGCAGGGCTACTACGAAACTCGAAGTTCGTATCGTACCGTCCCTCTCGCTCTCGTATTAAATAGTATAAGTGTCAGAGGGACCGCACGACACGAACTTCGAGTTTCGAATTTCGTAGTAGCCCTGCTGAACTGTAGGTTCAAACTAGTAAATATCTAACCTGGATTTGACCCACTGCACGTCAATGCTACATTTCCTTATTTCTGATTCGACGTGACATTATTTCTTGAAAAATAAAAGCATTTGAGAGTAATATTGATACTAACTGTACTTCACATGATAGTATATTAATATTTTCGTACCTTTTGGTACGAATGGGGTTAGAGGGTCGCCCGGTCCCGCATCTTTGTACCAAATGTTTGAGGACAGAGACAGAGCTACTTTTAAAAGGGTTTTCAGGGCATTTTCATTAATTTTAAAGGACTTTTAAGTACCGGTGAATTTTATATGTAATGGAAAATAAAAGCTTCTGAAAAGAGATCGACTGAGTATTTTTAGGGTTCCATCTCAAAAGTAAAAAATTAACTTGGATAGGATCACCTTGGTAGCTTGGTTTGAGCTCATGGGGTTCACAACTCTGAGTTTTTCGAGATTTACGTGCGAAATTGTATTTGAAATTGACCATGAATAAAGAAAAAAAAAATCAATGGCATATTGTGTGAAGTCCCTAACCGCAGTGGGCCTGCGTGGGAACTACGGCACAAGCTCTCTCATTCTGAGAGGAGGATTAGCCCTACAGGGGGATGTACTTGAACCGAGATGAGATGATAATTTTAAACAATACTTCGTAATAGGCGCAGGTCCAGCAGTGGGACGTATGTAGGCTGGGATGATGCTGACCTCCAACGAAAGTACAAATTGAAACATGGATGCACAGAAAAAACCCAGAAAAAGAGACCAGCCCTGGGAATCGAACCCAGGTCCTCAGCATTCTGTGCTGCGTGCCTTACCCCTAAACCACCACTGGACAGGAGTCTAGCCACAAATTTCTCCCATGCACCACACATTTCAGCAGGCTTTTTCTTAGTCACTTAAGCAGCGACACTAGCGACATCTATGTTTTAGCTCTCATCGAGACGTCAACACGAGATGACCGTAAAAGTAACAAATTTGGAGTTGAAAATAAAAAATACAAAAAGACGCCAAAAACCAATCTTAATTTGATGCTGACTTCTACAAGTTTTTTCTCAACCAGAGCTCATCTTCAGAGCAACACACCCGCCATGCTACCAGATGTTAGACTCAAACATCAACACAAACACCTGGTCTAGCATCTGGTAGCATGGTGTACGGTTGTCTTGCTCTGAAGGTGAGCTCTGGTTGAGTTTGAAACGCGTCAGTGTGGTGGTGATAAATAGGTTTGTGTGATTTATGTGTGTTCTTACAGTGTGGAGGTGGAGGAACTGCATGAACACGCATATCTTGCATAAGCTTAGCTATCATAAGGTAAGGTGAGCAAAGAAATCATTTTAGTTCATTGATTGGTTCGTGCTTGTTATAGCCTAAATTGAATAATTATATTTCGACATTGGCTTTGATTTTTACTAGAAACCTTAACAACAATAAATTACAAGTGATATTAAACAAAAGCCTGTAAATACAAACTAGAAGGTTTCAAATTCAACTCCCATTAGTATCAGGTTTTAGGATAAACATACAAAAGCGGAACGTAGCGGCAACTTAACACCTTTCTGTTGTCGATACGGGAGTCGCGGAGCGGGCTTAAAAAAAATAGACATGACAGTAAAAATATTATTACAGACGTACGAATGAAATAGAATTGAACAGGAGCAAGCGAAGGGGAACTGTCAACTCGCGTAAGTGTTTTCAAGGTGTTATTGAACGTAAAAAAAAAACTGCTTTCATTGGATAATGTTTTGGAGGAAATAATAATGTTTATAGCTCAAGTTTTCAAGTTTGAACATGAAACTACCGTGAGACTCACTCATATTAAATATAATGACCCGGATAACTCACGTCTTAAATCGAGTTTAGCTCGACATGTTTCGGGCTAATCCGTAGCCCTTCGTCTTCGGAGCAACGCGACTCAGCGGCTGCTACGACACGCGCACACAGTCGTAGCAGCCGCTACGACTCGATTTAAGACGTGAGTTATCCGGGTCATTATATTTAATACAAGTTTTCAAGTGTTCAGTTTTTTTCAGTTTCATCATCAATCATCATTCATCATTTATTAAAATTAGAATAATAATAGTTATAGTAGAGGTTTCTTGCAAGTATCAACATTGAGGGTTCAACCCATCGACATCTATGTACCTTACGGCACTAGTCTGGCTGTTTGGAACAAGACGCGCGGCGCGTCAATCGTCAATATTACTTCGACTCAACCCCTGCTGGGCTACTCCGAAACTCGAAACTCGAAGTTCGTGTCGTGCGGTCCCTCTGACACTTACACTGTTTGATACAAGAGCGAGAGGGACCGCACGACACGAACTTCGAGTTACGAGTTTCGTAGTAGCCTTGCTGTCACGGGCGGCAACAGACTATAGTGAACTGTTCACAAAACCGCGCTGTGAACTAAGTTTGTGCCGCTTTGATGTTAGAAACATGCAATCTAGTACATAGATATCAATGGTACAATCATAGTAGGTGTACCTACCGGCGCCGTGGAGTTTATCTCTATAGGATCTCGAAAACTGCTCTAACGATTTCGATGAAATTTGCTATGTGGGAGTTTTCGGAGGTGAACAATCTAGCTTGAAATAATCAAATTAAATAAACTCCTATCTCTAAAAAACAACGCGTATTTTTGAGTTCTAATTGTTTTTTATTGCAGATTTAAAAACTCTGAGCTACTTACTTAAACTCTCTTGATACATACGTGATTGAAATTACGAGTACTAAATTAAGCTGTTCAACTCGCGAATATAAACAAGGAACAGTCCGACAAGTTTCGATCTTTTCTGAAGATCTTTTTCAACTACGAGCAAAGCTTGGACACACAAATATATTTTATCTTACTAATATCATAAAGGCGAAAGTTTGTGAGTAACTAATAATAATATGTGTGTGAATGTTTGTTACTCCTTCAAGCTAAGCTGGACGGTTTTGGATGAAATTCGGTATGAGGATGAGGTAGGTATATGTATATTATAGTCCTCTTCATCGGTTTCGATGACGGGGTCCCCAAAAACTATCCTATGAATAAAGACGTCTATTATGGGCTCTGATATGGCTGGCTAGGCCGAATTTACTTTTAAATACTCTCCTACACGCGTGTCAGTACAGTTGCCCAGCCAGCCTACACAGCACACACATACATACACACATAAGTACATGTAGGTGGATACTGGAATAACGTATAGAGTACGCTTTTTACATTTAAAGAAACAAATAGGCTCCCTTATACCTATAGAAGCTGAAGCAATCAAGTGAATAAAGAAGGTGTACTTAAGTTTTGGTGTTTTCGCGCGTCGCTTGTTTCATACACGCTTTTTGCGTTTCAGCATGAACGATTCTCTGATAAGGACTGATGTTTGAAAAAGAAAGTATTTTTATTTGAAAAAGTAATTTTATTCATTCTCCTTTTAAATATTTCAATACTTAACACCTATAAACTCGTAGTTATGTTTAAGACATCGTCCTAATAAAACGCGATGCGCGATCATCGCGCAAACTAAGCGATACGTTCTATTAGGACGATGCCTAGCTTCGTTAACTTTATCATCATTATCTTCAGCCACTAATTAATCTCATTAACATCAACCACCGTAAGACATATATCTCCCCCATAGACCTCCAGTTGCTTCGGTTGGAACCTGGGGTTATAAAAGAAAGAAAGAAAGAAAAGAAAGAAAGAAAAAAAGAAAAGAAAGACATTTATTTATTCACATTCATTGTGAGAGGAGGCCTGTGCCCACCAGTGGCTGTATATACAAGGTGGGCCTTGTAACAGGAGCAAAAAATGAAACCACAGCTTCCACTCTTCATCTTGAGCTAATTTTGTAGAACCAAACTTTAGAAAATAACTTGTATTATGATTTTTATTATAGTTTAAAGTTTAATTGTACAAACAATGTATTGCGAAATCCTTAATTTTGTAACATGACAGGCGACAGGCGATGTCATTTAGACTATAGATGCCGTACATTGAAAATACCATTCCATTTTTTTGCAATAAGCATAATGATAAAATTACATAATTTTTGAAAGGGCAGAACTAAAAGTAGTTCCATTTGATGAGCAGAACCTGTATTTAATTTTTTGCTCCTGTTACAGGGCTCACCTGGTATAGGCAGGGATGATTACGATATTTGACCTGGCAGCTAAAAAACTAAAAACAACAGCGAAACCTCAGAAATACTTAGCAAACCCAAATCTATCAAATTACAAAGTTAACTGATCCCATTGCCCTTTAGTTAATTATTTAATAAAACGATTCTCTATCAACTCTGATAAACGTTTAATTTAAATATTTTTAATAAATCAGGATTCGGAAAATGATTTTAATCTTTGAGCGGCTGTTTATTTATTTTACACGGCGGCCATTTTGCTGTGGTTGTCTGATGCTATTTGAAATATAAGCAGATACTGTATTTCGCGTCACTTACCGTACCATACCGTCCGCGTTACCGTATTTTGCGTCTTATTACTGTAAGTTGGTGGTACTTATGTAACCAAAATAAATCTCTCATTATTCCTAGAGTTACCTTCATACAAAATTTCAAGTTTCTAGGGATTTGTATAGAAACCTTTTTAATTACTGTAGGTATCTTTCGATTGCATTGACTTAAGCCGGGTTTAGACTTGCAAGAAAAATCGTGCAAGTTGCATTACATTGCGAGGCCGTAATGCCAACGAGTTTGAAGTGGTCAATCGAGCAACAGCTAGTATCATACGCGTGATCATGGCCACTGGCTGCAAATTTAATCATACTTTTATCGTGATTCGTGGGAGTAATACAAATTGTATACGGGTATCCACTTTTTCGTAGAAGTGCTTGAATTTCGTAATAAATTATCATCAAATTAATATTTCCTTTTAGAAATACTTTCAAATATTAGCAACAGCGTTAAAAAGCAATCAAAATAAATAAGGAAAACCGCCGTGTTGCTTCAAAAAAAAAAACTAATTTGCACAAAAAACAGACCTTGATAACCGGTAATCTTGGCATTAGGATAGAAACCAGAATTAATTGGTGTTACCCTTCCTGAAGCGTCCGCGTTCAAATGAAATTACAATACGGACGCCACCCCAATTTGAGATCTAAATTTAATTGCGAGAGTTCCAAATAAAACAAAGGGCACCCTTTTATTTGCATGCTGTGATACACTGAGCCTTAAACCAAGGGAATACAGCAATGCGGTCCGAATTGAGGATATGTTAATAAACCTAATCCATTATGGCTGGAATTAAAATTCGCTACGGACCATTCATTACCTTGTTCTGTACATTTTATTTCGCATAATTAAAGAAGAGGTTAGCAAAAAGTTGAATCCAAATTTAAATCAGTTTATCAGTAAATTAAATCTCCTATTGAAGATAACACTTTTACAATGGTATTTTTTCGTGATCTCTTTGGTTAGTGGATGAAACTTTGAAACGTTTCAATCATCTTTTCGTGTGTTGCATAAGTCCCTACACCAAACCTACCCTTCACCAAAATTCATCATCCCTTTAACCCTTTATATCGAGCCAAAATTAATGAATTAGCACTTAATTATTTAAGTCAAGTCCCACTCGTCTCGTGTAATGTCTGTACGCTGTGCAGGCTGATAATCAGTGCGATGAAGCATATTTTAGTCACACCGCACATGCTGAGCCTGAACCTTTTGCCACATAGCTGAGCATGTATGCTGTCACGAATATGTATTTTTTTATGGGCAATAAATGTCATTTCGTTCTTTCATTATTATTTATGAAGTGATCAATGTGTCAAAGGGACAATTAACATCTTAGCACTAGTTGCTTCTGGAAATTAAAAGGAATTTGTAGTAGTAGTAGGAATAGTTCTCGCTTAATCTTTCAGCTCTTATAACCTCCTGCCGTCCAGTGTCCTATGAATAGGACTTATTGTAATGTCATCGAAGTCTTTCATTAAGTGACAAAGCTTCTTGTTCATTAAAAAAACATTTTTAACAAAAAAATTGAACAGTTGTTAAAAAGTTTTATGTTATACTTTTTACCCACCCTTGGGGTATTTTTTTTTCGAATTTTACCAATTTCAAGGTATACCCTATCCAATAAAAAAAGAATTATGAAAATCAGACTAAGTACTCTGTAAAAAGTTATGCCTGGTCATACATTACAATCAGTGACTGAACAATCAATCATTCCCTGTTTTGCTACCCGAAGGGTAGGAACATTTTGCCAAATTTAAATGGGACCACTCTCAGGGACGCTTTCCAATAAAAAAAATCATCAAAATCAGACTACTCTGTAAAAAGTTATGCGTGGTCAAACATAAAAAAAAAACGCGTCGACTTGAGAACCTCCTCCGTTTTTTCTCGTCGGTTGAAAAATGACTTAAGCGGAAGGAGGGTAAAGGAAAAATAGCGAAGGAAAAGCAGTAGCAACTTCAGTTCTTGTAAAGGTACAAAGGCGCAATAAAAATCGCAGTACTTCATGTCTTGTGAAGGTATTAGTGCGAAAAAGCAATAGTTTCTTTGAAGGAACTGCCTAACGGACTAAAGAATAGAGTTTCTAGATATAAGATCCGGCAGTTGAATTACCAAATTCCCATGGGAATTGCCAAAAATTACATCTTGGTTTTTATTGACGTTGCATTATAAACGACAGTGACACTTCATGACTCTAAACACAGTTATTGAATTGTAATTGAAATTTCGAGATTTAGGATGCGGCTCCACTGAGGCGGAGATGAGAGGAGCGGATAGGAGACGCCTAGGGATCGACCAATCATATTAGTTTAATCCACATCTCGTCTCCGCCTCATTATCATCAGACGTGTTCATTTTCATCAATACTCGTACCGACATGGAAATACCGACCCGATTATTCGTGTAAACGCCCATACAAACACGTGTCAAACTGACATGAGTTTCTATGGGCGTGAACAAGAAAAATCGAGTCGGTATTTCCATGTCGGTATTATCCGGGCCGGTAAAGAGTTGGATTCTTACAGCCTTATTCATAAAAATCCTTAATTGAGGTTTGATCGGTCTGTTACTTAGCAGACTGATTAAGCTTGTTAGACGGTTGTCAAGAAGTATGATTCATAAACGCTTGCTAGCAGTCTGCTAGTTGTTGAGCTGCTGATAGACGGATTAGACGCGTTATGTTGGCCACCTTGACAAATCAAAGACAAAAAATGGCCTAATCGATAATTAAAAAAAAAATTGACAGCAGTGACAGCAAATTAGCAGGAAAAAAAATAAAAAGCGAGATGTTTGTTTTCCCGCCATTTCCGATCCGCATGTTTATGTTGTGCAAAAAGCCATAATTATGTTAATCATCTAAATTTTTTTTCATATTTATTGTTAATTTATTGTTGCTAATTTAGAGGATTTTTAAATACAAATTCCTGAAAATAAATTTTCCTGACGTTGTTCGATCCCTACACGTCTCCTCTCCGCTCCGCTCGTCTCTGCCCCAGTGGAGCTACAGCCTTCACCCCGATTCCGTGGGAATATGGAGATAAAAGTAACGTGTCTTTCCAGACGTCCTACCAAATTGAATTCATGAATAATTTGAATTCATCCAGCCGTTTTAGCGCGAAGCAGTAACAAACATACACACACAATTGTTGTTAAAGTTGAAGTTGTGAAAGTCAAAGTCAAAACAAGTAAAGTTGTTTGCGAGGATCGGGTTACATTGTTCGTACAAACAATTTCATAGACTAGATATATATACTACCTTTTCAGATGTACAAACGAAATACAAATAAAATTGTAATCGTTTTGAAACGTTAATCGTGCCTCACGCGAACTAAAATTGTCATTCGCGTGTCATACACGTTGTAAATTGATATTTACATCGGCACTTTTTAATAGTAGTTAATGATGTGAGCTTTGTAGTTGGAAAACAATATTTTACGAATCGACTTTGTTTTTTAATGGAAGCGAAGATAACGGCTAGTTCTGTGCTCGAGTGTCACGCGAACCAGCAGGGCTATTACGGAATTCTAAAATCAAATTTCATATCGTACCGTCCCCCTCACTCTCGTATGAAATAATAATTAGCGTCAGCGAGACGGTACGATACGAACTTCGATTTTTGAATTTCGTAGTAGCCCAACAGATACGAGTATGTTGTAGGTACTGTACTAACTATTATGTATGAACTATAAATAACTAGAGTTTACCCACGGCTTTGCACGCGTAAACAATTCAATCTGGTAGTTACAATTGAAATTCCGGGATTTTACGTTATGCGTTTTGAACTCTCTTAGAAGTCTGGTTGAGTTAGGTTTGTGTGATTTGTGTTTTCTTACTGTGTGGAGCGGAGACGCTGCATGAACACACTTTTGTTGCACAAACGTAGATTATCGTAGTCACGGGTGAGCCAAGTAATTGTCTATAGTTCATTGACATGGCTATGTGTATTGTTGATACAACCTCAAACTTTAAGGGTGAGTGAAGGCCCTAATAATCACACTTTACGAGTATTATGTTTTAGTAAAAAACTAGCCGTTACCCGCGACTCTGTCCGCGTCGAATTCGGTTTCACTATCCCGTGGGACCTATGGCATTTTCCGGGAGAAAAACTATCCTATGTCCGTCTCCGGGACGCAAACTATCTGTACCCCGAGTTTCATTTAAATCGGTTCAGTGGTTAAGACGTGATGAAGTAACAAACAAACATACAAATAAACAAGCAGACTTACATACTAGTAGGATGTAGACTTATTATTATTTTCCTTATAAGATAAATTACCACGCAATGTGTATCACTACGTGATGCTTCTTTGTTTATACTCAAAACGTCGCACTTGTTGAAGTGACAGCTGTCACAGATCGTTTCTCTCTCGTACCAAATAATTGTACACATGAAATTGCTGCTAAAAAAATAATAATGACGCTCTGGTATTAATTCATACACATTCACACACACACACACACACACACACACACACACACACACACACACACACACACACACACACACACACACACACACACACAAACATCACGTCTGTATTCCCAAATGGGGTAGGCAGATCACACGAAACGTTACCGCTTCGAAGCCACTTTTAGCAATTTTAGGTTTTAAGGTTGACAAAAACAATCACCTGCATGTATATACCTTCGCAAAGTAACGCCTGACTCAATAAATTACCTACAAAATTTCTACGATTCGCGGACGACTACTGTACAGGCAGCGACTATAGTAGAAGATCCAAACTTGAAAAGATCTGCACCGGCCGGTACTCGTATGATAATATAATGAAATGTATTTTATAATAAATTTAGTATCTAAGAAAACATATTAGAAATGGTTTCGCTAAAAAAATTCTGGATAAGCAATATTTTTTAAATATTTTTTAATTAAACGAAGACAACCCTATATTAAAGTGTTCGCGATAAAACAGCGCTTACGTTGATATAAAATTTTGTTCTATTGTCTAATAAAGTTAAAGTAACTGGCATCGAAATAACTGTTCAAATTTATACCTGGAAACCCAGTAGTTCATTCATGTAAACAATAGCAAACCCAACGTCTACATATTCTTTAGGTATGTATACTTTAAGTCAATATTTTTTTTTCTTATCATCTCGCTGTTGCAATGTTGTTTTTTTTTTTAGCAAATCCATTGCTTATATACTTTCTAATTACTAAATTTATTATAAAACAGTTTTCATTCTGTTATCAGACCGGTGCAGATCTTCTCAAGTTCGGATCTTAGACCACTACGGTAGTATGAATTACTCGTATACTTTGCGCAACTCAACCTCATTTTAGGCTGTAATCCCACTGAAACCTTATCAAGTTAACTGTCAAACTGGTGTTCTCCTGACGAAAATTTATTTGGGTATCGTACGGTACCCTAATACCGCAGGCGTGACAGCGGCACGAAACCCTCAGAACATAAATGAAGACATGCGACGCAATTACAGGCAGCCCACTCGATATTATACTGGAATTGTGAGATAGAAAGTGTTGACAATTGAATTGCATGCCGTTTTAAATGGTTCTTGTTTTTTTCCTAATCCCACTATCATCATACTTATATTATAAAATTTGTGAGTGAGCGAGTGAGTGAGTGAGTATGTTTGTTGTTTTTACTCCTTCACGCTGAAACGGCTGTACGGATTTGGATTAAGTTTGGTATGTAGATAATTACTGGACATCTGGAGTAAAACATAGGCTAATTTTTATTTAGATATTCCCACGGGATAGGGATAAAATCTCGAAATAACAACTACTGGGCTTAGAGTCATGAAAATTTATATGATTGTTTTTAATATGACGTCAATGAAAACCACGATAAAAATTTCGGGAATTCCCACGGGAATTTTTTTAAATCCCGGAATTGCAATTCAGCTGCTGGATCTAATGATTTACGTGTGCGATGCCGCGGGTAAAAACTAGTAATATTATAAATGCAAAAGTTTGAAAGTCTGTTTGTTTGTTTGTTACTACATCACGTCTAAGCCATAGAAGTGGCTTAGATGAAATTCGGTATACAGATAGTTTGAGTCCCGGAGAAGGACACAGGATAGTTTTTATCCCGGAAAATTGCATAATTCCCGCGCCATACTGATAAACGAATTCTGCGCGGACGGAGTCACGGGTGACGACTAGTCATAAATAAGGCAAACGTACGAGTGCTCGTCACTGTCCCAATAGTTGGCATCTTTAATATTATGTCATTTCATTAGCAATAGAGATGACAGCAGTGGGTGTCATCTATTGGGCATTAGCGTGACGAACACTCGGACGTTTACCGTATCTAAAAGTGTCTTCGTTATTGGATAACATAATGTAGTGCATAAATGGCTTGACATTGTGAAAAGTCAGATCTCAATCAGAAAATACGACGGCACCCAGAGTGGATAAATTATTGTATTAAATAAGTGACATTTTCATATCCTTATTCATAAGGAACTTTATTCATCATCATCATCATCATATCAGCCATAGGACGTCCGCTGCTGGACATAGGCCTCCCCCATAGACCTCCAGCTACCTCGGTTGGAAGCGGATTGCATCCACCTTGAACCCGCGCCAGGTCATCACGTTGGTGGACGTCCTACGCTGCGTTTGCGATCCGCGGTCTCCACTCGAGAACCTTTCGGCCTCAGCGACCATCTGTTCTCCGTGTTATATGGCGTGCTATGGAACTTTATTATTTAGTTTTAAATGTACCTACAGTCGAATCATTTAATTCCTGGCCCACCGAAGAACGTTCTCACAGTAAGCATCATAGGAATTCCCATGTCAAGCAATTTGATGTCACTATGACTTTTCCTACGAAGAGGTTTCATAGTGGGTCCCGGTTCAGTTGGTTCGATAGTACCACAAGCTTTGCTTAGTTTGGGACTAGGTCAATTGCTATTTATTTATTAAGATTGTAATTCCTACTATCTGTTGGGACGGCGAGGGGCACGGGGTCATTTAACGCGAGTATAAATATAAGATAAGATTAAGAGAAGTCTCTTCGTTCCATTCTCCATACAAACGTAGTCCCGGCCTTATTTGAAAACTAGGCAACAGAAATAGATGAAATTTTGTAAGTATGGACTAGACGTAATTATCTATGCCTCTGGATTTTCAGATTTTCATATAAATGTGTAAAATCAGAATTGCAGGAGCTCAAAAGTCGACAAAAAAGATGTCAACTTTGCACGAGAATTACAGACTAATAAAGCATTTTTACAGAAATCTAAAAAACCACAGTCATAGAAAATATAATGAATATCTTTACTGTAAAATATCATTGATTTCTGTGCTATACTTTTCGTATAATATGAGGACAACGAAACCCAAAATTCAACCGCCCAAATCTTGAAAAGCCTACAGCTAGCTCGATAAATTACGAACGTCGTTGCGGAAGGCATGGGGGGGACGGCTGCGAGCGCTTATGTCACGAGCGATAAAGACAGCAATATCCCAAACGAATACCTAACGCGGCCGCGCGGCCGGCAGGGAAACTTCTCAAGATATTGTAATAAGCTTTATAGCCTATTTTAATAACTTGTTAATAAAAAAACCCGACTGCCTTAAAAACTAAAAGGAAGAAAATAAGTCTAGTGGTCTAGAACTCTGTCAAGAAGCTCATTTAAGGTTCAACAGTCGGGACCCATTACCAAGATTTTTTGAGCTGGTTACGATTTGAAGGGTCCCGACTGTTGAACCTTAAATGAGCTTCTTGACAGAGTTCTAGACCACTAGACTTATTTTCTTCCTTTTAGTTTTTAAGGCAGTCGGGTTTTTGATTTTTTAAATTTAATGTTTTTATTTTATACTTTTTTGATATTTCTGTGTAAATAGTAGATTAAAAGTATTATAACCCATATATTTAGAATAGGCTAATTATTAGCTTTCATTTGATACCCATATTGTTACAATACAAAATATATTTTTTCATTCCTCCGCCATATTTTTTTTTCGCAGACGCCATATTGAAATTGTATATAGCCTATGTCACTCCGACAGTTATGACGAATCCAATGATACCTCATATGTTAAAATCCGTCTAGCCGTTTAGGCTGCAGCGAGGACCAAAGAAATGGACATACATACCCACATACATACAAACATACATACATACATACATATATGTACATACATTCATACGCTCGAAAAACATAACCCTCCTTTGGGCAGTCGGGTAAAAAAGAGCGCTGTCTTCACCAACAAACTGCTTATCATTTTGGCGAAAAAAGTTTTAAGTTGTTATTTTTGTAAATTATGGCTTAGTAAATAAATAAAAAAAAAATTGTCAGAAGGCATACGGTAACAAGACAGTAAAGTATAAAGACATATTGACCTCGACAGTACAGTCGAACAAACTGAATCATGACCAGGGTGAAACCTTTTAATAATCAATTTCATTATGATTTATATAGAGATACTTAATACCGCGCATATTCAACAACCTCTTCCTGGAGGAGAAATGTAAACCCAAGAATTGTTTCAAAAATAATTTAAAAGCATGGTTGATAAACTCTTTCCACACAAAAAAAAAATAGTTTAGTCAGTATCTATTAGTTTTGTATAGTGTAATGTACTGTAACTATTGTGCATAATATTGTTAAAATGAGTGTTTGGTTCGCCAACAAATTGTATTGCAATTTGGCGAAATACGTCTTATGATAAAATGTGTATATTCATATTTAAAAAAAAAAAAATAAAAAAAAAAATCTTTGACAAAAGTATGAGATGTCAACGTGACATTAGTAGCACAAGGCCTTTGAAGACCTTTACAGGTGGTAGGACCTTGTGCAAGGTCCGCCCGGATTGCTACCACCATCGTGCTCGCTAATCCTGCCGTGAAGCAGCAGTGCTTGCACTGTTGTGTTTCGGCGTGGAGAGTAAGACAAAATTGTTTTTTTGGAATCTTTTTGTATTTTTTATTTCAATTCCAAATTTTTACTTTTACGGTCATCCCGTAAAACCTAAATTGAAAATACAAACTGAAATATAGATGCACAGAAATACCAGAAAAATAAGGCCAGCGCTAGGAATCAAATGAAAGGGTTCGATTCCCAGCGCTGGTCTTATTTTTCTGGTTTTTCTGTGCATCTATATTTCAGTTTGTATTTTCAATTGAGAGTAAGACAGCCGGTGAAATTACTTGCACTTGAATTATCCCATCTTAGGCCTCTAGGTTGGCAACGCATCTGCAATCCCCTGGCGTTGCAGGTGTCTATGGGCGGTGGTGATCTCTTACCATCTGGAGACCCACTTGCTCGTTTGCCATCCAGTCAAAAAAAAAAAGGTTCCATCCTAGCCTCCTAGGACTCTCAGTATTCTTAGTATCCTTTAGTACAAGCTTTGCTTAGTTTGGGACTAGGTCAATTGGTGTCAAGTGTCCCATGATATTTATTTATTATATTTCTGTTTTTTTTTTTAATTTATTTATATAAAGTACGCGAGGGCCACTAGGATAGGCTATTCAATTTGTTCGACTGTACAAGGTGGTCATTATTTAAGGATATGAAAGACATTGCATGACTAATATCAAGTAAATTTATGAGGCAGGATTAAGAGATTATGCCACAAAATACTAATACATTACCTAACGTGTAATCAATCTGGATTAGAGAACGTACAAAAACCGGCCAAGAGCGTGTCGGACACGCCCGAAATTGGGTTCCGTAGCCATTACGAAAAATTAAGTAATATTTTTCTAAGGATTTCGTATTTTATACGGAATCTTCCAAGTTCTTCCAAGTTTTTCAATAGTATAGTAAAAGTAATAAGTAGTATAGTAGTAATAGTCTAGTGTAGTAGTAGTAGTAGTAATTTACAGCCTCTAGCCAGGGGGAGGTCTGTTCCCAACAGTGAACGTCCTATGGCTGATGATGATGAGTCATTTACATGCTAATCCCTATGGGGACTTAACAAGTCCCTCGATGTCCTAATTGGATCCCGCAATGAAACACTTGTTAAGCGGCAGCTTTTGACTGCGCCACCCGAAACTTCCCGAGACTATTACCCAACCATTAAATTTCATTGCTAAAAACATCTACACAATTGCCCTCAAGTTTTAAAGCACTCGATTAGCATAGCTAGTCTTCGCCCATAAATTATTAACAATTTCTCGGAGAGATTATAATACCATTCTAACTTTGGAAATTACTTGGGAGTTGTTCAGTTTTTGAGGCGCTGGATGAATATGGAATTAACCTCGGCTGATGCTTGTTTTTGCAAAATCTTGAATTGAAGACATTGTTGGATTCGACAATATACCTTCTCCTTTTTCTCTTTTACCTGATATAACTTAGAGCCTATGAAGCCACGTACTTAAAACACGAAAGAAAGAGAACCATTTATTTATAACAGCAAAAACACATAGACATAAACACATAGATGATCGGCATTTCACTGGTTGTTAACCAGCACTGGTCTACTAAGAAAAAACATTAAAAATTCTACGCTTCGTGTATGAGGACCTCATAAATTTGAAAGCTGTATGTCTGTTACGGCTCTCGAGATACAGTTCTGCAGACAGACATCCAGCGACGCAACAGTAACACGGTTCCGTTTGTCACCCTATGCTTATGGAACCCTAATCAAGCGCCTGATACTCTAACCAGCGTAGATGGCACTGCGTGACAAGCACACATCGAGAGGGCTAATATTAAATCCTTTTACCCCTTACAGTATTGATTGAACCCAGAGAAAGCGGCCAAACAATTCTGGAGCAACCGAAGGACTTAAAAGCCAATAATTTAATTAAAAATGGTAAAAGGAAAACATTTCGTGAAGTAATCTTGTTAAGGAACTACGGTCCTCGATTGTCAGGAGTTTTAGGGACGTAACGACATCAAAGGGAACGCAATCAGGACTATTTTTAATCCCCACTTAGAAGGGAGATGCAAGTTTGGAGCTTTTGTGTGATTGTTTAATGATGATTTCACTCGAAATCTCATCAGGTTAAAGATGATGTGGTTTCATTGATTGATTGACATTGATTTCTCCAAGGTTTTAAGCACTAGCCAATGTTGTCGCTCATGATACAATTCTTCAACTACAGTTGTGTTTTGATCGAAATGTGACTTCCAATAGTTGTTTTTTGATCGAAATGTGACTTCCGATAGTTGTTATTTGATCGAAATTTGACTTCATTAGAAGTTTAGTCAAATGGACCACGTTAAATGGCAATAGACGTGGTGATCTTATTCCTTTCGAAGTACGAAAGCCTTAAAACGCTTGACACATCTTTTATTTTACTGCATTATTTTGCTGCACGGTGTTTTTGAAAAAAAAAAGCACGGAAAATTCTTTAAATCTTGGTGCTACGCAGCCCGGAGCTTCCGATTTCTCTTCTTCTTTTAAGTCGCTACACTCTAGACAGTTGTCTTGTGGTAGTCGAAAGAGGATCAGCAGGGCTACTACGAAATCCGAAAATCAAAGTTCGTATCGTACCGTCCCGCCGACACTTATATTATTTAATACCAAAGTGAGAGGGACGGTACGATACGAAACTAATAGTAGCCCTGCAGTAGTGAACTTTCATGACGACTTTCTTGGGAAAATAATGTGGTGGTTCCCTCTTGCCTTCCACACCGCAGAGCTGGAGTCCGGAGTTCGTAGTTGGCAATAGAGAGCGCTGCTGCCCACTCTCAGAACAGGTCCCATAATTGCCCTTTACGACACCCATGAGCAGTGGTGTTTCCGCCCTATTCTATAACCGGTCACGGTACGGACTTAAGCCGCCTGAATTTCAAATTACTTATTAAGTTGCCGCCATTAATAAAATAAATCCGAAAAACTGTCAAACAGTAAAGTCGAGTTTAGAACTGTCGTTAATTTACAATCTGTTTGTAATTAACGCATTAGTAAGTTGCTGGAAAAGCGGGCGCATTTGTTTTGTTTGTCAAATGTTTGGTGATTTGGAAAATAAATAACAATGAAACGAATTGGTATTTTTGTTTCGACTGGCCATATTGATAAAGCTTTTTTTTTTATTCGACTGGATGGCAAACGAGCAAGTGGGTCTCCTGATGGTAAGAGATCACCACCGCCCACAAACATCTGCAACACCGGGGGTATTGCAGACGCGTTGCCAACCTAGAGGCCTAAGATGGGATACCTCACGTGCCAGTAATTTCACCGGCTGTCTTACTCTCCACGCCGAAACATAACAGTGCAAGCACTGCTGCTTCACGGCAGGATTAGCGAGCAAGATGGTGGTAGCAATCCGGGCGGACCTTGCACAAGGTCCTACCACCTGCGAACTTCAAATTATTTAATTAAAGACATATAAAAAACCTGCTACAGAAAAAAAACAAGACAAAAAGCAGATATAGCAGATGGCAGTGCCCTCAGGCTTAGCATAGTAAAAAAATTTGCAACGTGCGCTCGTCACATAGATGAAAACATAATACAACCATTAATGCCATGTAATCATATAATATATACCTATACATACCCGAAGGTTGAGGTCCCGGGTTCGATTCCCGTGTCGGGGCAGATATTTGTATGAAAAATACGAATGTTTGTTCTCGGGTCTTGGGTGTTTACTATGTATTTAAGTATGTATCTATCTATATAATTATATTTATCCGTTGCTTAGTACCCATAACACAAGTTTTGCTAAGCTTACTTTGGGACTAGGTCAATTGGTGTGAATTGTCCCGTGATATTTATTTATTTATACCAAAAGAGGTAGTTATATTTAATTTTGTTATTACACCACACATAAGAGCTCGCCGGTTCGCGTGCTCCTGAGAGGAAGAGCTACGAAATAGCCCGAAACATGTCGAGCTAAACTCGGTTTAAGACGTGAGTTATCCGTTATAATAACATTTAATACAATGACTCTTTATTGCACACCAGAAATAGCAAGCCATACAGAAAACCGGTACACAGAGAGAAAATTAAAAGGGAAGCAATAGGCAGCCTCTATCTGACTGACGAGTAAAGTGTTGACGTTAGTGTTTGTACGTATGTTGCATTTGGCCAAAGAGTATTAGTACCAATATAGAAAAAGAGTGGCAACTCTATGGTCAAATTTGCATGTATGGTAACAAGCGCTATCTGAAGAACTAAATCTGACATAACACACACATGTACATGCACGCACACAACAAGCTTAACGTCTATAAAGCCCAGTTTAGACCTGTAAGAAAATTGCGCAAGTTGCATTACATCGCGAGGCCGGAAAGCAAACGAGTTTATGGTGATCACTTCACTTGGTCACCCAAGCGGAGCAATGTAATACAACTTGAAGAAAACAGCAAAAAATCAGATAAACTTAAAAATCATCCGCGAAAGCCAGACAGCCAACATACAGCGGAAAGATGGCGGACAGGCTGAATTTTTCAAGTCCACGTTTGACACATTTGTCAATTTAGTGCTATCATTTTGTCGCCAGAGGCGCTGGCGTGTACCTGAAAAGGTGACGTTTTAAGTGTGCCCCCACTGCATTTGGCCAAATGTTTGTCAAAGGACAGGATCTCGTCACCTTTACTTATTAAAGAAATCTATAAAAAACTTCAGGCACAAACATTGGTCCCTTTTCTAATGACTTAGGGCCAATTTGATGGGCAATCTGGGGCCCTAAAGGGCTCCGCGCCGAGAAAAACCCAATCATGAAGCGATAGACTCTTTAATCTGTTTTAGATGCAAATGGCGCCGATACCCTAGGGTTGTCGATTGCGGAATACAATACAATACAATAACTCTTTATTGCACACCAATACAGTAAACAGTACAGAGAAAACAAGTATATACATAGAGATTTAGCGGAATATTTAGATTTTAATGTGAATATAATTTGTCTCGTCATCATTCCTGAATTACGGACGGGATTTAAATTGGGCGATCGATTTAATGGTTGGCGGCGAGCCAAAGGCTGTCAAATATATGCGGTGGCGGCTTTTTTTTTATTTGAGTAGAGGGTTGTGTCGGCAAAAAAAACAGCGTCTCGTTTGATGCGCAGTATTTAGGCACATGGCAACTTGCGTGCATAGGTACTTATCGAACGCAAAATGAGCACTCAAAATAGTAGATTGTATATTATAACAAGTGAGCACGATCTAATGGACAGCCTAGCGGTCTTATTGGACTAAGTGGTTTAACTTATGGCCTCTTAGACAGAGGATCGTGTGGTCAAATCCGGATTTTTTCGGATATCGCGTGCGAAATTACAATTAAAATTTGCCTCGAGCTTTTCGCTATCAGTCTTCGCCACCGCAGAAGAGTGGCTTGTCTGTCGGTTTTCTATAAGCTAAATACATTTCAGAGAATTTGCATCAGAACTACAGGTTTTATTTCATCAGCTTCTTTTTTAAACGAGCATAGGGGTCACCTGATGGTAAGTGATCACCGCCGCCCATAGATACCTATAGCATTATTAGGACTGCGGGTGCGTTGCCGGCTTAAAAAGGGGGCTAAAGGGGGGAGGGAGGAGGGGGAAAGGGGAGGGGAGTTGGGCATCCGGATCTCCCACTCACCGTACGAAACAGAGTACCAAAACTACTATTTCACGCTGGTATTCTGTTGGAGTGTGGTACTAATACGGTCGAGCCGGCCCATTCGTACTGCAGCCAGCAAGTGGTTACAGTAAGGCTCTACCACATAAAAACTCTTTCCTTTTTCTTCACGTCGAAATATTGCTGCATGCGGCATTGCTTAGCGGCTGGATTAGCGAGTTAGACAGTGCTGGATATCTGGATGGACATTGCACAAGAGCCTTCTTCAATATAGGTAGAAAAAATCTTAAAGCTACTCGAAGCAACCCATTAGGTGCAAAGATATGAAGGTGTTGGCTGAAAATCAGCGCTGTAGTAGGCAGCATATACTTACTGCAGCATAATGCTGTGTCAATTCCTTTTCGACATCATCAAATGTTTTTATTTTAATTATGTATTATTTTAAATTCGATGTCGAAATAAAGTTAAGTCTATGTCTATGTCTAAGTATCACTATGTTACGCAGTTAGGCATACAAATAGTTGTTATGTATGTAGGTACACGCATAATGTTTCTAGTTTAACAAAGTCAGATAGAAATTCATTTATCGAAATAAGCTTTTGTTACTAAAAAGTAGCATAAAGTTTTTTTGAATTTATTGATAATTATCTATATTTATTATTAGCTGTTGCCATAAATACGTCAGCGCAGAATTCGTTTATTGCTATCCCGCAGGAACTATGCAATTTTTCGAGATAAAAACTATCCTATGCCCTTCCCCGGGTCTCAAACTATCTGTATACCGAATTTCGTTTAAAGCAGTTCCGTGGTTTAGACGTAAAGAGGTAGCAAATAGACAAACCGACTTACAAACTTTCGCTTTTGTAATATTAGTGGGATGTCTTCTATAACCTTATTATAAATAAATAAAATAGGGCCCATTCCTAATAAACTTTTCGAAATTAAGCAGTGCTTCGAGACCACCACTTGCAAAATATTTACGGTAATTATGGTGTGTTTCCACTAGTTCCATTGACAGTACTATTAAAGATATAGTCCACTAACCAAAATATAATGATTGTAAAAAAAAATATCTGAAATAAAATTTATTTCATTATTATTATTTATTAGTGGCAGCCCTCGGTAAGCCAAAGGGCTGCTGGCTCAATGAGCCAGTAAAGTACTTTGCAAATCCAGGTCAGCCTTCAATCTAAGTGGGATTCGATCTTCAAGGTGCACGACAACATAGCTGTGACCCTGGTGTTTATCCCGTTTAAAAGTTTTTCTATTTCACCAGGACCATTTTGGGACTGTGTACAGTTGGTAACTTTTTCTAGGGTTCTTAATAAAACAGAACCCTTATAATGGGATCACTCGAGTGTCTGTATATAGGAAAGTATTTAATTAATTAATTATTATTTAATTTTTTGTTTTTGGTTATTTGATATTTTTTTCAATTCATTTTTTTGATGCTCCTATGAAAATGGTAGCTTAAAAATGTTACTACATTTATATATTCCGAATAGACAAATTATTAGCTTTCAGTTTTGTAACCCATATCGTTACAATTAAAAACCCTTAATATTTTATTTCACGGACGCCATTTTTAAATATTATATAGGTACTCAATGTCACTCTGACAGTTTTGAAAAATCAAAATAATTAATTATACCCTTACCTAATAAACTAAAGATAAATCCTAACTAAATAAAAAAAAAATGTCAAATTAACTAAAATAACCAAAACCAACAAAACATAATTAATTAAAACCGCCCAGCCATTTAAGTAACATAGAAAAACCAAAAAATAAACATATATATACCTAACATTACGCTAGTAATATTATATTTATGTACCTAACAAATCTACGCTCGAAAAACATACCCCTCTTTCGGGTAGTCTGCTAACAAGTAAACAAAGTATCAGAAATCCCTAATGTTCTCCGATATCGTAGCAGCATCCGATCAGCAGTTTGCGCTTTAAATTTGAAAAACTGCTTCTCATACTGAGCACGTGCTACGGCGTAGCACACGTAGCGGATAATGGCGTCGTAGAGCGTCTACGATTCTTCTAAATGATAGGTGTATTCAGCTGATTTTAAGTCGACTTGGATTATAGTGTTTATTTAACGTTTTTGCGGTCTTTTCCTTCATTACCGTTTCGGCAAGTATTATTAAAAATAGATGATGATCGATCAGAGTTGAATTTTTATATTATAGACATACATATAAATAAATAAAATAGGATAAATACAATGGGACACTTGTCACCAATCGACCTAGTCCCCAATTAAACAAAGCTTGTACATACTATAGATGGATACTAGGCAACGGATACACTTACTTATATATATAAATAAATACATACTTTAAATACATTATTAAACATTCTTGCGACTTTAATTAATTTGTAGCGAAAAAATCAAACAATTTGGAAAAAAACAGTCATTTGAGCAAATCCCTGAATCGGTTTAAGTGCAATTACAAAATCATCCAAAAAAGGTTACTCGATTTTTCATTTCACTGGCAACCCTTAAACACGCCAGTGAGCTGAAGAAACGAACTCGTAATTTTGTCGTAATCTTGGTGGTGGTGGTTGGTGGTTTTGACTGTAATTCTGTGAAATTTATTGAAATAAATAAATGAATAAATGGCGATGAAATGAAGCGGTTATACGCAAAAGTTAGGCTTTAGGAATTGAATTGATTCAGCGCTACACCTCAAACACCTAATCAAAGTCAAAGTCAAAAGTAAAAGTCAAAATATCTTTATTCACCCACTTGCTCGTTTGCCATCCAGTCGTATAAAAAAAAAAAATCAATTTAGGCTATAACAAGCGCTTATGAATGTCAAAAAAAATCTACCACCGGTTCGGAAAAACCTCTGTTGAGAAGAATCCGGCAAGAAACTTAACGAGGTATATATTTTTTTAATTTTTCAATATTGTGCTGTGCGCAAGTCTGTCTATACGTAATAAGTTCTTTAAGGCTTTTCTTTGAATATAAAAAAGGTCACGTCCAAAATGAGAAGATTACATGAATCCGTTGTTAATATATAACATTTTCAGTACGTGCGTTGTTTTCAGTTTATTATGTGTGGTTTCGTAAAAAATATTTCAGAATTTTAGCCAAGTCATACATACATGTGACATGATACGTTTAGGGTTCTTCTTTTAAACAATAATTCAATAAATGTATAAACGAAATAATGATGATTTTCAGCATTTGTTGAAAGCAATCGTTTGCGTTTTCCTCGTAATTAGATCCATTTAATACTAAAAGTAGCTTTTCCCTGTACAGTCGACTACACAGAGATAGATAACACCAAAGTTACAAAAACGGTTCTGCAATTTTTTGCCAAAAATATTTATTCTAAATTATTGATTTCTCAACTGTTTCATATGGACAAAAGATTTTATAGTAACATCTATATTTAAGTACCTAGTTATGGTATCTTAGGTTAGTTCTTTTTGTCTTCCTGTTAACTGTTAATTTCAAGTGTTTTATGTACAGTAAAGAATTGTATAGGCTATTAAAGTCCAAGTTATCCAAGGGAAATAAAAAAGAAAAAAAAAGTTTTTTTAAAACTGCAATATACATTGTGTTACAGGCAACCAGGCTTTTTTGAGGGAGGTTAAAGTAACGTAATTCTGTAACTGAACCATGACATTTAATTTATAAACTAAAATTCAGTCTTTGTTAACTTTCTAACAAAATTATAATTCAAATTCAAATGATTTATTCAGTAAATAGGCCGCAATGGGCACTTTTACACGTCATTTTTTTTTAACTACCAGCGCTTTCGGAAAGACCATCATTGCCAAGAAGAATGCGCCGCAAGAAACTTGACAGAAAGTCATTTTTTCATAAAAATATAATTACAAATAAAATACTTAAAAACTATATTATACAATTAAAGAAAAAAAAAAGAAAAAATAATAATAAAAGAAATACAGGGATGTATGGGGTAATTGCCAGCAATGTACAGCAAAGTAAATTGAAGCGTAATAATCAAAGTATCTGTCAGCTGTCATTTACACTTACTTGTCAATGGGCATTTTTATTAAAACACTAGCTTTTGCCTGCGGCTCCGCCCGCGTGGTATTCGGTTATCGCGCGCTGTTCCCTCGGGAACAGTGCATTTTTCCGGGATAAAAGTAGCCTATGTCACTCTCGGGCCCATAAACTATCTCTATGCCAAAAATCACGTCGATCCGTCACTCCGTTACGGCGTGAAAGACGGACCAACACATAAAACATACAAACACACTTCCGCATTTATAATATTAGTATGGATGTACTTAGCAACGGCGTAAAGTTAAAATTTGTCAGTTTTGTGACGATTTTCCCTTACAGTTAATATGGAATAAAACGTCACAAAACTGACATTATTTAACTGTTCCTTAACTATGCCGTTGCTAGGTACATGTTTTAGTGAAAATGTACCAATTTACTTTGCTGTACATTGCTAGCAATTATAATTTTGTTACAAAGTTAACAAAGTCAAATAGCGAACCTACTGTGTTAAAAATACAGTTGTGTTAAATACTGGTGATGTATACATATCATTTAATAATATTGTAAATCTGTTTTAAAAAAATATATACCTCGTTGAGTTTCTTGCCGGATTCTTCTCAACAGAGGTTTTTCCGAACCGGTGGTAGATTTTTTTTGACATTCATAAGTGCTTGTTATAGCCTAAATTGAATAAAGATATTTTTACTTTGACTTTGAAAGTCTGAATTTTAGTTTATTAATTAAATGTCACGGTTCAGTTACAGAAATACGTTACTTTCATCATTATCATCATCATCAGCCAGAAGACGTCCACAGCTGAACAAAGGCCTCCCCCTTAGACCGCCAGAATGAACGACAACTCGCCACTTGCATGCACTAGTTTCCCGCAACTCTCATGATGTCGTCAGTCCACCTGGTGGGAGGCCTGCCAACGCTTAGTCTTCCGGTTCGTGGTCGCCACTCGAGGACTTTTCTCCCCCAACGGTCTGTTCTTCGAGCGATATTATATATTTTTCTGGCTATGTCAGTGATTTTAGTTCTTTGACGAATTTCCGTATTCCGGATTCTATCGTGCAAAGAAACTCCAAGCATAGCATGTTACTTTAACCTCCCTTTAAAAAAAACCTGGCTGCCGGCAACACACTGTGTGTATCCTGAACAGATTAAAGTTTCCGAAAAAAAAAACTACACACACACTGTATGTACAGGTCACAATATTCGGAAGCTAAATATTTGTCTTTTTCGGTTAAGAGCTTGGCCGAATAATGAATATTCGGCCAAATCACTATTCGTGCCAACTCTACTTACAACGCTGTTCTAGTCCCGTGTGTAAAGCGAAAATCACGCAGCTCCATAAATATTGAAAGTGCTCTGCTATATTGAGTAGTAAACCCGAAAATAGTTTATCTGTGATAGGACTGTAATAAAATAGTGGCCCATAAAAGGGCTATAATCTTTCAATAAACTTGAACTGATAATCTGGAGGCAAAGGACGCATTCTTTGTTGCGAGGAGCGGCAACAGGTCAACCGAAAACTTTGCGGGTTTGTACGAGCTTTACTTTGTTATTTTTGTGCGAGTGCGATATTAGAATTTTTAACTCCCGATGCAAAAAAGGGGTATGTATGTAGGTAAATACTTTACTGTACATAAAACACAATTAAATTAAAAATTTAAAAAACCCTCGACATAAAAAAAACGCCAGAAAAAATAAATAAAAACGCCCGAAAAAAAACGCCGCTTCAAAAGACAATTAAAAAGTAAAAAATAATCATGCACTACCTAGCTGTTGCCCGCGACTTCATCACGGGGGGCTTAGGTTAACATGAAACTAAATATGTTGTATTTTTTAAAGTATTATCCTTAGCGGTCCCCCGACACCGACGACGCTTAGATAAAAAAATATTACTAGGTACTCATACTAAATTAACTTAGGCTAATTTTGCAGGAAAACAGCATAGTCCCCGCGGGATAGGGATAAACGAATTCTTCGCAGATGAAGTCGCGGGCAACAGCTAGTTAGTGCATAATTATTTTTTTTACTTTTTAATTGTCTTTTTAAGCGGCGTTTTTTTATTTCAGGTTTTTTAAACTTTGATATATCTTTTTTTAAAGTGTACTAGTGTGTAGGATATCCTGGCTGCAGTATCAGCTCATCTTGTTGCCACCATTGCATTGTATGTAGAATCAAATACTGATCAAAAGGAATCAAACACGACATATCTGCTATTATTTTTTCAAGAGTATACTGGTATGCTAGATATCCTGGCTGTAGCATCAGCTCGTCGTGTTGCCACCACTGCATTGTATGTAGAATCAATTACTGATCAAAACGAATCCAAACACGACATATGTGCTATTATTTTTTATAGAGTGTACTAGTGTGCTGGATATCCTGGCTGCAGCATCAGCTCATCCTGTTGCCACCATTGCATTGTATGTAGAATCAAATACTGATCGAAACGAATCCAAACACGATATATCTGCTATGGTTTTATCAAGAGTTTACCTACTAGTGTTCTGGATATCCTGGCTGCAGCATCAGGCCGAGAATTCCATAATCTTGCATAGTTATATAGCATATATGGGTGTTTCAAATTTTAGGTCCCAAATATGTTTGGAAGTAAAGTAAATACCCGTGCGTCTAAGATTCCTACCGCAGCGAATAAAAGATCTGATGATCTTGAAACGGCTGAACCGATTTTGATAAAACGTGTCTAAGAACCATCGATAGATAACATGCTTTCAAATAAAAAAAACCGCATTCAAATAGGTCCACCCGTTTAAGCGCTACGGTGCCACAGACAGACACACATAGCGGTCAAACTTATAACACCCCTCTTTTTGCGTCGGGGGTTAAAAAGAACACAAAATTACAACAAAACAAAAAGAGTACAAAGGCGAACTTATCCCGAAAAGGGATCTTCTCAAGTTAACCTGGTTTAAAAATGAAAACTTAAAAGAGGGGTCTTATAAGTCTGCTTATCTGGCGTTAATGTCTGTCTGTCTGTATGTGCCATCATGTGCTGTAGGTAGACTTACAGATATACGTAGATGTTAGATAAAGATTAGAGGACGAGTTGTACATTAAAAAACTCGATGGCATTTTGTGCGAATTATTTTAATGTATGAAAACGATCTTATCTGACTGACACATCAACGATCAAAACAAACACGTAACCGCCGGAAACTGTAATTTTGTACAGAGATTTATTTGTAATTGAGTCTTAAGTAAAAAAAGGATTTTATGAAATTCTTAGAGGATAAAAATTCTGCAACGGGGACAAGGCCAGGAGCGTAAGCTTATTTCTTAACATGTAATCATAAATGTCATATCACATGTCATATTAACTGTACGAATGCCATTATTCAACGCAGGCGCGGCTATTTGCATAGAGATACCAAGATTATTCATTTTATTTTAATTGTCATAATTTACCATTAATTGTTATATTACCGAGTTCGCATCGTTGATTAACGTATCTGATTGTGCCAAATATGATAACTTACTAAGTAAAATTGTTAATTAATTAAGCATAGACGGATAATAAAGGAGTTCTATTAAAATAAGACAGGACTAAAATAACATACATTTTACTGAAAGTTGAAATCTTTTGAAGAATGGACATAATAATGTGTTGCTTTATTAAACAAAAAAACCTTTGTCTTTGACATCCCGCTCAGTTTACAGCAAGGCGTGTCTTTATCAATAATCCCTAATGCCCTATGAAATAACAAAATATATTATCTCCGAATTGTTATTGCTATTGCCAGACACCAGCATTTATGTCTTTATTCTTAGTTATTTACAACAATTCGCTAGTACGAGGTTTACTAACTTTTTAAATATTGTATATGATGGGTATCATATCATAATCCATCAGTTCATAGACATCGATTACAAGTGTGGGTGCAGGAACTGCATGAACACGCATATCTTGCAAAAACTTAGCTATCATAAGGTCGCGGGTGAGCAAAGAAATTCTTAAAGAAAGTGTGAAGTGTGAACCGAACTGGGCAAGCGTGGTAAGTACGGGCCAAGCCCTCGCACTCTGAGAGTAGGCCTGTGTCCAGCAGTGGGACGTTTATAGGATGATGATGATGATGAGATTATTAAGTTAGCAAATAATTTTGAAAGTTCCCATGGGCTTTTGGTAGGTAGTATCCCGGAGTTTCAATTTGACTGCCAGAGCTTTATGCGAACGAAGCCGCGGTCAAAAGCTAGTGGTAAATAATTGAAAAAGGCAAATTTGAACTCAAAGTAGCGTCGCGTGTAAATAGAAAATGAAATCCGAATTGATTAGGACTAATATTTGTTTTCTTTGTCTCCTTAGATCCAATTTAAAATACCAATATTTCCCCGTAGATTAAACAAAAAGTTAGATGAGAGTTATGCTTGTGTTGTGATAAGCAAATTGTTGTCGGTTCTGATCAAATTTTAGAGATTTCCTTTACCTTGGAATAGAAATGAGGATTGCGTTGTTTTTGTAAGTTTCCATTTTATGAAGCTTTTATGCCAAAATAACAAAAATCTCGATCAGATTTTTTTGTTATTGTGCCGTTTTGCAAAAAATAATTTTGTAAAATTAAATTAACTAATTAACCATGTTCGGCGTACATAATCGTCACCGGGAAAGAGGTCTAATATATCTTAATTAAAGAGATTTCGGTAATGTCAGGTCACGTTTACTGTTAATTGAGTTTCAGAGAAATTTAGTACGACGACGAGCGAAGCGAGAAGTGTTAGGGACAATTGTAATATAATTAATTTAAGAAATAATTAGGCTCTTACCAGTGCTGGTTATATACCTAACATGGTTACGTACGAAGAACAAGGGAAGAATTTATTAACGGCTTTTATGCCAATATAATCTTTGGAATAATTTTAGTAACATATTTGCGTAGACCGGGAATTGAGCTTGAGACCTCGAGCTTTACAATCAGGGTTCTCTAACCACTCGACTACTTAACTAGTTATAAGACAGCTAAAACACAATTTAAACACACGCGATGAAATCTGTTTTCGTATAAATTCCAAGGATTTACCGCTGTGAGATAAAAATCAGACGATTTGCATCTGGCGCGTAAAACTGTCTTCTTCACACGCTGTCTGCCCGTTTTGGGAGAATAAGGGCCGCCCCTTGTAAGGGACACGGTCGCACCTTTGGATAGGGATGTGACAAAAACGATTGTGGAAAAAATTAAGTGAGTCGTCTGTTGCTAGGGAGCGTCACTTCCTATAGCATGTACTCGTAACATGCAATTTAACACTATTGATGCACATGATACGATGTAATGGGTAGAGACCTTTAAGGCTCCTTTATTCCTCGATACGGAATTTAAAAACTTGCAAAAGTCGTAATACGATCCAGTTCTATACATAGACTGCTAAAGCTAAGTAAAGCATTTACAAAGGACATTCTCTGCTGGTCGGAACCCCTCTATGTGCCCTATAACAAGCACATATTGCATTCTATAATGCACCGAATGATGCCTTGTGAAAAGACGTTTTGCGAATACGTCTTAGAGTCCCCAGCGGACTTTGCTTTTGATATTGAAAAAAGAAGTAGATAATAAGCATCTTTATGCTTTTAATAACCTCTTTTCCATAAAAAAAAAACATTTTTAATACAAGCTTCTTTTGCTCACTGTACTTTTTGTTGACTGCACTTGCATTGTCACCCAAACTACATTTGCATACCAAATTTCAAGTCCGTTGAAGAGTTCCGTCCTGCGGAGACGATCCTGGCTGGACTACTAGGATGTAACTGCTAGATTATTGTATTGTCACGCGATTTACATAAGTATTCAAAATTTCAAGTCAATCGGACTACTGAAAGTTGATCATCAAATTTGACTTGCAAGATTTGACTACAGACAAACAGATAGACAGACAGACAACGGGACAGGTGAAACTAAATAAAAGCTTGTAATAAAGACGCAGCTTTAAGCGATAGGATGAAAGTAGAACGAATTGGAGACGTTTTTAATCCCAATAATAAAATCCGGAATACGGAAATTCATCGGAAAACTAAAGTCACCAACATTGTTGTAAAAATGCCACATGGCTCGAAGGACATAACCGCGCGATGGGGGAGAAAAGTCGTCGAGTGGCGACCATGAACAAGAAGACGAAGCGTTGGCAGGCCTCCCACTAGGTGACGACATTGTGAAAATTCCGGGCAACCGGTGGATTCAAGTGGCGAGTTGTCGTTCATTGTGGCGTTCTAAGTGGAAGGCCTTTGTTCAGCAGTGGACGTCTTCCGGCTGATGATGATGATGATTATGATAAACCTAACAATCTTATAGGATAGCTGAACTAAAATCACGGGAATTTACGAATTTCCCATAAATTATACCGAGCTTCACTGACGTTGTACTAAAAATAACGGCGCCGAATTTCATGACTTTAAACCCAGCGGTTGAGATTTCAACATTATATCCCTATCCACGAGAATATCGGGATAAAACGTAGCCGATGTGTTATTCCGAAACGTTTTAGCGTGAAAGAGTAACAAACATACAACACACACACGCATACGTACTCACGAACTTTCGCATTAATTTATAACTAGCTATTGTCCGCGGCTTGGCTCGCGTGAAATTCGGGTATCGCGCGCTGTTCTCTCGGGAACTGTGCATTTTTCCGGAATAAAAAGTAGCCTATGTCACTCTCTGGCCTATAAACTAAAGACGGACAAACATAACAAACAGACACGCTTTCGCATTTACAATATTAGTATGGATTAAGTAGGATAGAACTTTCACCTCACGCCTGGGCACATGCCTTCTCTCAGATCACTTGCCTTGTAATGCATACCTCGGCCACTAAGACATGAGTATCTTAAGCGTAACGTAAATTTAGCTTAGTTAATGGGAAGATAAAATGATAAAAATTAAATGATGAAGATTTACAATGAAATAAATAAATAAATAAATTTTACCACATATTACCAAGCACTGTAAGGTGTCAGCAGCAGAAGTGAGCGTTTACAGTGGTCAAAATGATCTAAATACACACGACTCTACTGTGAGAGTATTTAAATAACCACAACCACCATCACAACTGCCAATTACTGCTGCTGACAGTACGTGGCCTGATTTATACTTGGTCAGACTTAACTTTCAAATCGGTAAGACATAACTATTATAAGTAGGTATAGATTCTTTATCGTAAGAAAACTTATAAGAAAACTGGCACCGAAATCATAAACGGGGCACAAGTGTGGAGTTTATAGGCCTCAATAGCTTTGGAATCGGGAAATCATGCGTCTAGGTTTTTACGGGTTTTCTGATAATGGGGATAAGCGTTAAAGTTCTGCTGGCCTATTGAGAATGGTATTACCATAAAATGAACATTATGGCCACTTAGGTTAAGCCACCGGAACTGTGCAAGCTAACTAAGAAGAATAGAATAAGATTACCTGGGTCAAAATTCTTTTTGTTTTCTTGTTTTTGTCCCCGAAAAAATGTGACGAATTAGAGTTTTTTGTATGGGACAGTGGCATTTTTAATTTTTCTGTAATTAAACAGCAGTTTTTCATGCAGGTGGCAGACTGGCGCCTTGTTGTACAGGATAGGAACAATTGGCGGAGTCTTGTGTCGGAGGCCAAGATCCACTTTGGGTCGCTGAGCCGGCGAAGTAAGTAAGTAAGTGTAATTAAATATTAGTTACACTGAAAAAGACAGACAACGGCACCAATTTTTTTTTGGTTAGTTAGAAGACATAAATAATTTCTGCCACAGAGTGGTTGGAAACAATTTTCAGCTACCTACATTTTATTAGTAGAAAACAAGTAGAGTCGACAACCGCTGGAGTAAACGAGTTCTTGAGTGGAGAGCGCGTCTTGGCAAATGTAGTGTTTTTTTTTTATATATACGACTGGATGGCAAACGAGCAAGTGGGTCTCCTGATGGTAAGAGATCACCACCGCCCATAAACATCTGCAACACCAGGGGTATTGCAGACGCGTTGCCAACCTAGAGGCCTAAGACCTCACCTAGATACCTCACGTGCCAGTAATTTCACCGGCTGTCTTACTCTCCACGCCGAAACACAACAATGCAAGCACTGCTGCTTCACGGCAGGATTAGCGAGCAAGATGGTGGTAGCAATCCGGGCGGACCTTGCACAAGGTCCTACCACCTGCAAGTGTAGGGCGCCCTCCGGCCAGGTGGAGTGACGATTTTCGAAAGGCTGCTGGTAGAAGCTGGATGCGTCTAGCCGAAGACAGGGCGCAATGGCGGTGTTTGGGGGAGGCCTATATCCAGCAGTGGACTGCTGTAGGCTGATGATGAAGTAGAGTCGAACCATTTGATTCCTGTCCCATCGTAGAACGTCCTCACAGTAAGTGTCATAATAGAAATAGAAATATTTATTCGCTCTTCGCACAAAACATAATAAAAATACATAAAAAAAAAAAAATATGCGCAATCGCGAAGCGGTCCCAGCTCAGCATAGTGTTGGCCGTGTAGGCCAACGCTGGTCTTCCGCTGTGACCGGTTGGCGACTTCACGGAAGGCGACAAAGTTTCCTAGAAAATAAAACAACAAACAAAAAGCAATAAAATCGAAATGCAAAACTAATTACTTACAAACAAAAAAATAAAATAAACAAAAACAAAACACTCAATACAACTAAAATAACAAAACATTAAAAACACTAACCACTTACAATTTGCATTGGCATAGACCACCGACGTCGATATGACACGGACAATCTGTCGATTGCCATGTCATATCCCATCTGTGGCCCATTCAAATTCCCATGTCAAGCAATGCGATGTCATTATGACTTTTTTATGAAAATGTTCCACAGCGGGTCACGATACAGTTGCCTTGAGTGTACAAGTAGTACATCAAAATCATTAGGTGGTATAGACACCATTTTTTTTTATTTGACTGGATGGCAAACGAGAAAGTGGGTCTCCTAAAGCTAAGTTTAGTTACGGCACTTTACACGCTTACACGAAGTGTTTTTGGATGTGTCACTCCGCGTTTATACAGAGACACTTCGTGTTTACATACATACACTGGATGTACTGTGTTCCCGTCGATATACGTCCCACTACTGGGCACAGGTTTCCTTTCAGAATGAGAGGACTTGGGCTTTAGTTCCCACGCGGGCCCAGTGCGGATTGGGAACTTCACACACACCATTGAATTGCTTCGCAGGTTTGTTCAGGTTTCCTCACTATGTTTTCCTCACCGTAAAGCTCGTAGTAAATTTCAAATGTAAAAACATACCTTAGCTCATCACAAATAACACGGTGTAGGCCATAGTGGTTTTATATTCAAGTTGCCCACTTGACCGTCCATCATACTAAAAACAACTGATCTTAGTTGTGTTTAGCCAGCCTTATGTTCTGGATGAACTTCACAATCATCATCATCATGTCAGCCGAAAGACGTCCACTGCTGGACATAGGCCTCCCCCAAGGCTCTCCACTCAGACCGGTCTTATGCTTTCCACATCCACCACGATCCCGCGATCTTAACCAGGAAGCTCCATCTTGTTGGAGGCCTACCGACAGCTCGTCTCCCGGTCCGCGGACGCCATTCGAGAACCTTCTGACCCCATCGGCCATCAGTCCTGCGAGCAATGTGCCCCGCCCACTGCCACTTCAGTTTACTTTACAATGCTCTCAACAAAAGATCATACCGAAGGCACAGTATAACAAGTTTCCTCACAGTAACCCAACGGAGACATCTAGGCATTGCAATCGTGCGGGCCGTGAGGGGTGAGACGCGGGTGGGAGGAGCCCCAGCTGCATACTTCGCCGGTCGCCGTTCTTAATAGCTTGGGACAAGTCTTCTAGGGCTAATTTTAAGTATAATAAAATTTATTATGGTGCATACGACATGTACTGTGAGTGCGTGCAAATCTTCATCTCGCATAAATAACGAACTAAGATTTAATCTATATATATATAATTATATTTATTTATTTTTTATATAATTAAATTCAATAACAGGAACTTTAAGTCCATCAAGTCTAGAAACCTAGAAAGTATTTGTCGGTTACTAATCTATGAAACTATATTTTGTAGAAAAAAAAAGTTTACTTACCTTGATACTTCTTACCCCCCTAGTAAGTATGCCGCCCCTAAATTTTGTAATACCAATATGTACCGATTCGTAAAAGACATCTACCTTCCAAATTTTAAAATTTGTGACAACCATTCCTTACTTGCGTAAATACCTATTACAAGCTGCAGTATCGCTCCACTTCAAAGGTGTCGGCGTACTTTAGGGAAAACTTATTATACTGTGCCGAAGGTAGCGTCGACGGTCGTCAATCCCTGACCGCAGATAGCCAACAAACTAGTAGCCATAAAAACAACGTAAAAACTTAACCCCTTAAACCGACACAATGTCGACAACGCGTAAAATTCCACCCTTCATTTATCCAAATACTTGTTATAAAGGAGGTGATTACGCCATAAAAACTTAAACAGTCATTGCGCTTGATGATTCCGCGGTTTATTGCTGAAGCGTGACTTTATCTAAATTATATTTTGAAAGGACCTTGGGGTCGGTGATTAAGAGTGACGTCGAGGCTTGTGACCGGTGACTTGTCGTTTCGTCGACTTTAATTCCGCAGATTTCGTTACTACTTTTATTCGTTTCGCCGAGAAGTGGTAGGAAGAATAGCGATATGCAGATTTACGGTTCGTCGCTTGTTTGTTTTGTAATTATTTCAGTTAACCGAACAACTGTGCGCCGAAACACGATAAGCAGTGTTATCACATGGTATCAAGATGCAGTTAGGTGCGACGACGAGCGTTAGCGAGGAGGAGTGTTTGGTAGAAGTGACCAACAATGCACGAGCCGAGCGAGCGAAGCGAGCGTGCCACGGCAGCGGCCGGCGAGGGCCAAAACCAAACTGCTGGCGTCGTGACTTAGTTTGTTTCGACTTGGATATAAAATAAACACAAATTCGAAAGCGAAAAGTTGTTCGAGCAAACGTTCGAAATGTGTAGTGATTACTCGGCTAATCGAATTTCTGACAATAGTTGTTCGGCTTACTGACTCATAAGCCAACTGAATAGTCTACTAAAGGTTGAGTTACGCAACGTTAGTCTGCGAAACAATACATCTGCGTACAAATTCATCGGCGTACCGTTCCTCGGTGAAATGTGGTCTGCCAATCAATAATCTGCGTAAAAATTGTTGGAGAATTATTAGGTAACTACCCATCACTCACCATCTTACCAGTGCCTTGTTAGTACATACAATGCAGAACATGTCTACCCAATGATTTTATTTATTCTCACGCGTAAATCATTAGAGCCATCAGTTCGGTTAAAATTCCGGGATTTTACAAAATTCTCGTGGGAGTTCGAGATAAAAAGTAGTGTATATATTTATTATTTCAGATGTCTATGCCAAACTGCTACGTTATGGCGAGAATATGTAATGTGCAGTACCTAAGTTGTAATTTGAATATATATAAATTTAAAAAAGTAAAGTAGGTAAAGTAATTGGCGCTTTTTGGTCACGGAACTCAAGCAAGGGTAGGCAATGTTAAAATTCGGGTTTTTCTAAGAAAAATATCTTTCCTTCGTCTAGTTTTACAGCGCTTTTACTGATCGTAAAAAATACAAAACAAGTCATACGCCATGTTTGTATGTAAATATATTAAGTCGGCGAATCACCGATACGGGATGTTAAGGCTTGGTAATAAACTAAATCGCGGTTCAGGTCAAGTGCGAACCCTTTTATATGGACAGAAAGGCGTAACAATCGTGTCTGTTACGTGATTGAAGTTTTTATAGTTGGTATACTCGTATGTTACCACTACAGAGTAGGTATAATCAGTTGAAGATTTTTTTTTAATTTATCATATTATCCCATTAAGAACATTTCAACCTGCTGAGCTGGCAACGTTGCATTTTTGTTAGTTTTTCTCGATTATTCTATAAAAATTGAATGAAAATTAAAAATGTGGTCTAATAGAACTCTGCTCATATAAGTTAATGTGTCTACTTCAATAATTATTCGTTTTTAAAGAATATAATAGTCTATCACGAATAATATTATTGGAGTAGACACATTACCATTGTTCAAAGGTTAACTGGAAGAGATCCCTTTAAGGGTTCACCTTTGTCCACCTCTTTCTCTTGTTAATTGTACTTTTCATATGTTTTATGTACAATAAAGAGTTACAATACAATACAATACAATACATTACCATTGTCCGCATTAGAACTAAGGTTACCGACATAGCCCGAAGAATTGCGAAACTGAAGTGGCAGTGGGCGGGGCACATTGCTCGTAGGACTGATGGCCGGTGGGGTCACAAGGTTTTCGAATGGCGTCCGGGGACCGGGAGACGAGCTGTCGGTAGGCCTCCAACAAGATGGAGCGATCGCGGGATCCCGTTAGATGCGGAAAGCACCAGACCGGTCAGAGTTTAGAGCCTTGGGGGAGGCCTATGTCCAGCAGTGGACGTCTTTCGGCTGACATGATGAGACACATTAACCTTATAATATTAAGAAGAGTTCTATCAGACCACATTTCTAATTTTCATTCAATTTTTATGGAATAATCGAGAAAACTAACAAAAATGCAACGTTGCCAGCTCAGCAGGTATAAACGCTCTTAATAATTATAAATATTATGTTTCCGATTAACTTGTTTGTACCAACAGCAAAATAATACAAGTCCTTATAAAGTTTCGTAGTCAGAACGTAATGAAATTAATATTTTGGAAAAATTATCTATATTGTTTAAGCGGTTGTTGTTTTTTGAAAATCGTCTCGTAAGGATGAAAAAAGAGACAAAAAAAGGGTCAATGTATATATTTTCAAGGCATGAAGTCGCCGGCAAAAGCTTTTAATAATATGTCCAGTTTTATTGACGCGATTGTCCACGCTCCATATTTTTCTTTCCATTTTCATAAAACTTATTTGGCGTGCACTGTATACCGTTTAGAAAAAAAAAGCTATACGCAAAATTAGTAGTAAAAGAAAGGAATTTACGACTCTCCGCAGAGCGTGGGCCAAAGAGAAGTAAATTAAAGATCGTTTGCTTTAAGATTTTTTTTCTGAATGAAGATAGACTTACAAGACGTACACATCATCAAAAACAACGGATCATTTTTACTTTGTCGATCTTTTTTTACTCGTGCACTGTACAGTAGAAATTTAGAAGCAAGCAAAAATGTTTGTTTCTGTTTCCGCAAATAAAAGCAAAAGTTTGTGTGTGTTTGTTATTTCTTCATGCCGCAGCGGCGGGACGAATTTGCATTAAGTTTATATAGGCAAATTTTTATCCCCAAAAAAGCAAGGATAAAAAAAACCTCATGCCTTAGGGCATACTGTACATATTTTAGGGATGTTGTACGAATATTCATGGGCGGAGATGATTGATCATTTTTCATCACATGACCCACTTGCCCGTGCCTCCTTCTCATAATAAAATAATAAAAAAACCGGCCAAGAGCGTGTCGGACACGCTCAAAATAGAGTTCCGTAGCCATTACGAAAATATTAAGTAATATTTTTCTAAGGATTTCGTATTTTATACGGAATCTTCCAAGTTTCGGTATATTTTATATCGCTGCTATTTACTCTTAAACTACTAATAATTCTCAAGCAATCTTAGCCGCTATAATTTTTCTTGTAAATTTGATATATTTACCACCATTCTGATTTTTTTCAAATTTTCCAAACGACGCTCGATGACAATTATAATTTGCACTTTAAAAATGAATATTTCGCAAACAGATCACTGAATAGAAAAATTGTCTTAGCAACCCCCCAATGATATTAAAAAAACTATCCAACGATACCCCACAATATAGGGTTAGTCGAGAAAAAAAATCACCCCCACTTTACGTCTATGGAAGGTACCCTAAAAATTTTTTTTAACTTTTTTTTATTGTACCACTTTGTCGGCGTGACTAATATGTATATTCTTGTCAAATTACAGTTTTCTAGTACAAACGGTCTCTGAGCTTATCCGCGGACAGACAGACGGATAGACATGGCGAAATTATAAGGGTTCCTAGTTTATTTCATACAAATTATTACAACGACAAAAACTAAGTAATCTGAGTTTGATTCGAGCAGAAGCGTCGGCATAAAGCTAGTACGAAGTATTTTTTGGGGTTAGTGATTTTCAGATGATACGACATTCACTATATGAACTGTCTATCCCTAAATCCTCTGTATCCCGGCCAGGATTAAGTATCTCTCCTTCCATTATTACAAGGATAACTTCAGAGTTAAGAATAATAGCTAATTATTTCGCCAGATAAAGAATCCGCTGATTTTAATTTAATGGCTTACCTCCGTACTGGATTTTACAAAATTTTGAGCTTTAGAAAATGGGTCACATTTTTTTATGAATGGGCTGTAGAATTTGATGACATTTTCATTTTTTTTTTGGGGACCTGTACTTCTTTCTACTAGATAACCTTGAAACTGTACAGTCACCAGCACCAATATCTGACGCAATTAGCGTGCATAAAATTAAATATCTGATACGAAGTATGAACTCATGTCAGTTTGACACGAGTTTGTATGGGCGTGTACACGAATAATCGGGTCGGTATTTCCATGTCCTTATTATCCGGGCCCGTAAATAGTGTCACCCCTCCCGCCGATTTTAGTTTTTCTTTCGTGACATATTTTTTTTAAACGAGTCCGTTCTCAGTGGCCAGTACGCAACTACATATTTAAAAAATCAAAACGTCATCGTCGTCATATCCGACCTGCTGCGATGCTGTGGCGGTTTTTCATATTTAAAAATATTAAAGCATTTTGTGCATATAATGGGTTTAAGGAAAAAAAAAACACCTCATAAAAGTCATGAATGACGCAGTCTCATTGGTCAATTTAATTTCACATGCAGCAGACGATTACTTTTGATTGGCCCAATTGTCGTTTGGAATCGGAGTGTCGGAATGAAATTCTGAATTTATACTTTTTCTCTAATACGTTTTTGTTTGCACGGACAACACTATTTATAGGCCAGATAATACAAGATACCACTAGTATTATTTTGGCTTGTGAAAATCCGAATTTACATGTAAATTAGAAATTGGGCGCGCAAGTTTTAGAGAAAAGGGGTGTGATAAGATATTGGTTTTCATTATGTTTTCCAAGTTTTTATTCTTGAGGCGGAGGCGGGTAAGCTGTGTTATTATATTAACTAGGTGAATGTAAAATTGTTTGTAAATACAGTATTTTTAATATTTTTTATTTATCAAATCGAATTTAACTAACGTTTAAAAAACCCACGTTAAATTTCATATCTCTAATTCCAGTGGTTAATTTAACACGCTAAGGTTACATTAGAAAAGTGTATAAGTCATTAAATGTGCTTAAAATTTCTAAGTTTCTGCGTTACTTTTTTATTTTTACCCGACGTTCCGAAGAAAGATTATGTTTTTCGAGTGTGCGGAAGTGTAGATGTTTGCCTAAACGGCTGGACGGATTTTAAAATTTTGATTCACACTGTTTTTAGGGTTTCGGTGCCAAAATGGCAAAAATGGAACCCTTATAGTTTTACCATGTCTGTCTGTCTGTCTGTCTATCTGTCCGTCCGTCCGCGGCTTTGCTCAGGGACTATCAATGCTAGAAAGCTGTAATTTTTGGGGTTGCTAAAACGATTTTTTTTTCGATTCAGTGATTTGTTTGCAAAATATTCAACTTTAAAGTGCAAAAAATTTTCATTAAAATCCCCCCTCTAAAATCTAAACCGGTAGGTGAAAATTTTTGAAAAAAATTACAATGGTAGTAAGTTTATCAACCTTTCAAGGAAAACCTATAACGGCTATGTTTGCTTGAGAATTATTAGTAGTTTAAGAGTAATTAGCAGCCTAAGGTATAAAATATACCTAAACTTGGAGGATTCCGTATAAAAACGAAATTCTTAGAAAAATATTATTTACTTTTTTCGTAATGGCTACGGAACCCTATTTTGGGCGTGTCCGACACGCTCTTGGCCGGTTTTTTTTAAAACTATCATTGTAAATGCCAAGCTAGTTATTTGAACTCCACTCATTAAGGTTCATTCTATCGCACCTTACCTAACAACGCGAATCGAAGTAAACAGGGCTTATCAAGCTTATCAATACTCAAGGTAAAAGGTTTCATGTATCCCGTATTATTACCAGGAATCGAACAATGCGAAGCCAACTCAGAAACTAAATCTGATATGATCACGAACAGCGTATCCGAGATTGAATACTAATGAATTGAAGTCTGACTGGTCGCTATTGTTGAGGGAGTTGGTATCGGATTACGTGAAGTCATCTACCTGAGTATTGTAAGACACGCATTTGTATATTTTGGATCAAGGTGATGGAAAGAAATCTATTTCTAGGTAAAGTCGAGCGTGATACACGATGCGACGAGAGGATTTCATGCTTAATCAAAAAATCGACCAATGGTACCGAAAAGCCTCTGTGAAGGAAAAGCTGGCCAGAAACTCAACAAGAATTTCTTTATAAACAAATTACATTGTCTTTATTTATTAATACTAATATTACAGCACAAATTTAAAAAATAAATTACAAAACTACAACACATGTTTAACATTCGCAGATTGGCGAAAACTATCCGCAGATGCTCATGGTACCTACTCAAAAATATTTGCGAATAATCCGCGAAAAGCGCTTGCGGACAACCATGGTACTCCAAAACACACACAAACAAACATCACGCCTGTATTTCCAAATGGGGTAAGCAGAGCACACGAAACGTTACGGCTTCGGAGCCACTTTTAGCAATTTTAGGATTTAAGTATGATAAAAACGGTACTCAAACATTCGTGAATTAGTTTTTCAAATGGCACTGATACCCAAAGGGATAAAATATGTAAAGTAAGGGATCGCTGAAGCGGATCAAAATTATATTCCTTATCCACGATATACGAGTAAACATTCATTTTACATGCTTTATTAATGTCTTCTTGGCAATGGATTTAAGTTTTATATTTTTGGTACATTTTTTTTCGGCCCCAAAAACAGTAAAGCGGAACAGAGGCGTACTGAATCCGACCAACACCCATTAATTTAATCGTACATTTTAAAACGAGATCTAATAATGAGCTTGGTCGATTCTCCGAAGTCACTGCCTCGTTTTACTTCCGTCGAAAAGCCCTTACGGCTGACTTAACGACAGCTAAAACTCTAAATTCAGCAGTTAATCTCATTAACATTTGCAAAATCTCTCCCTTATTTCCAGCCAATTGTTATTTCCTGGAAAAGAGTTCCAATTTGAGCGGCAGTCGCTCCCAGATAGATTTGAACATCTATATCATAAGGTATTTATGACTGGAGATAAATAACACGCCGTCTCTTCTGCCAATATATCTGACCACCACGTTGGCCATCTCATCATCGCCTTCATTGTACACAATGGGGTACCATTTTCCCACCCTACATTTTGTCTTTGTAACTATGTTAACTTATTGTACTGATTTGTTGTGCTCAATTAAGAATATTTGCATTGTATTGTGGGGATCGGAAACGTTTGAAACTTTGAACGTTTGAATTTGAACGGGTCCCTGTTGAAGTTTAAGTTAGCTACTTAACTGACAATGAGTTTCAGACCACTACGTCCACGTCTTGTTTTCTTCTTTTTAGTATTTTTATCGCAGTTTTGGGTTTTTGAGTTTTTCAATTTATTGTTTTATTTTACACTTTTTTTTGTCATTTCTGTGAAAACAGTAAACAAAAACACGTGACTGGTATATTTTATTGTAAACCCTTTTTAAATCCCTTCATTTTGATACCCTATTCGATAGGTTTGAATAAAAAAAATTTGAAGTCAATTTGGCGCCAAATATCCGCCATTTTTTTTTATAATTTCTTGTCCCCAGTCTCACTTGCGTCATCAAGACAAATCCAATGACGTATCATTTATCAAAATCGGATCAGCCGTTGAGTAGTTACGAGAGGACATAGGAATACACATACATACATACATAGGTACGGATCAAACACCTAACCCTCCTTCTTCGCAGTCGGGTAAAAAAGGTTTGTTCTTAATTTTTTTTTAGATAAACTTATTTTATCATGATTCTTTTTTTGTAATGCAATTGGTGTGTGTGTTTGTATAATTTACTCTTAAAACGGTTTTGTTTTAGTTTGACTTTTATTTATTTATTTATTTTAAGAACACTACAGTCATACATTAATGAGTATACAAGTAAACCAAAAACAATATAAAGACTTTGAGGTTCATAAATATTCATAGGTACTAAAAGTTATTTAAAACTAATGTGAGTACTTAAATAAATTAAAAATCAACAAAACTAGGTTTGGTGAAAGATAAATGTTGATAAAATTACTATACAAAATGTTCCCTGACTAATTTCTTGAAAGTAACAAGCGAACTCACAAATGGGTCAATATCATATAATTGTTCATTAATTAACCGAGGAACTCGTCTGAAAAAAGTGTGTTTAGTGTAGTTAGTACAAGTACGAGCAAAACTGACATGGAACAATCTACGAGGACGCAAGGAGGGACATGGAATACTAAAACTTATACTTTGTAAGAGATCTGGGCACCAAATTTCTTTTTTTAAGATTTTGAAAAAGAATATCGAAAGAATATTGACTTCTTGAAATACCACCACTGATATGACAAAGAAAAGCTAGCTAACGTCAACTCCTGTCCCGAGTCCTTTGCAATCTACATTTGATTTCGACTCAAAAGCTCTTCGACTCCCGAAGCGTCGCAGATCGAGACAAGCTCAAACTCATCGAAGTCGGGGCCTGCTTTGTCCCTCTTTCGAATCATTTGTCGATAAATCAATCGAGCGTGAACCAGGCTTGGATGACTTCCTTGTTTGGCGAAGGTTATAAATTTACAGGCGCTATTTATTTGCTTACGTTTTCCTTTCGGCTGCCTTTTATGGCTAGGCGAGTGTGTTCCATGTTGTTTATTACTGGATTTTCTTGTGACTTACTCGTCTTGGATTCTTTTAATATTGTGATGGGGTTTTGTTTGTTACATTCAGACCGATGTTTATCTAGTCGCATAATTTTCGCAAATCATAATTTTTTTCCCGCCGATACTGTTTTTTTCTGAAATTTTTAAATGGTGCATCCCATAGAAAACTGTAGGTTAGGTTAGGTTTGTGCAATAACAATTCTGAACTATAAATGGATTCAGAGAAAAAGTGTTATGACAAACAATGCATTATGACAGACATTACATTATGACTTCCAACAATTAGACCTTCGAACAACATGGAAAATTTTGAATATGAAAGTTTTCAATACGAGTATTCAATTTTTTTTTATAAATGTAGTAAGCTAGATATATCTTCAACTTTGTCCATATCTCAAGGAAACTATACAATTTCTTGAGATTAATATTTATTAGTTCTATATAAGTTAATTAGAATTAATTTAGCTTTCTTTGAGTAAAAGTTGAGTGAAACCATTTCTTTATTCACAAATACATTTCATAGATTACTCTCCAACTAAAAATACATGAACATGAACAAACATGACCTTACCTCGAAAAGCAAGGGAATGGCAAATATCCAAAACTCTATTTAACTCCCAGTAACGTAACCCGGAGGAAAAACAAGAAAATCCTTATGAAAATTTCAACAACTCAATTTCGTGATCAGCAAATTTCCATAATAACATGAGCTTGAGTCAACACGCGGATCACCGGCTCACGTTTGCCGGTTTATTAAAAACCGGCTTACCCCGTATTAAAAACCGGATTACCCCGTATTAAAAACCAACCGGATTACTCAGAGTGGCTGCCTACTCGAATGTCAGGATAGCGTGAACTTTATTAAATTCACATCCTTTGGCGCCACAGATAATTGGGTATGCAGAAAGATCTGTTAGAACAATGCAGAAATAATCTGCTATGTGAAATTTTCATCTTTTTAATTACCACCTACTAGACTATTCGGAGCAAACAAACAGCCAACTCTAGTAAACTCTTTCATCATTATCATCACATCGGTCATAGAATGTCCACTGGTGGACATAGGCCTCCCCCATAGACCTCCAGTTGCTTCGGTTGGAAGCTGTGTGCGTCCACCGTAAACCTGTTGCTTTAACCTGGTCATATGTCGTTAGTAAACTTCCTAAGCTGCGCTTAATTCTTTCTTGTACAAAAATACAGAAATTAACACAATTGACAAAGGCATGATTCAATAAAATAATTAAACAACCTGATAATAATAGCATTGTGAAATACTTTTTGAACCAAAATAAACTACACAAATATTGAATTTACACGAGTAAAACTGTTTTAACCTAGGAGTACCTAAAAACTGTGTCGTGACGCCCTAGAGCGTAGTAGGACTATTCAGGGGAGGTCGCAAATGGTATGTTTCGGTTGCCTGCATACTCAAAAACTTTTACAAGGGTGTTGCAAAAACAGTAACTAACAAAGAGAGTCGCAGAGCATTAAGATTGGGAATTTCTGTTAAAACTTATTGCCAAAAAGCTCACTAAGTGATTTGTACCTCTATCTAAACATGCAGGGCTCTGGAAAATAAGCGAAGGTCCATGATTTAGCAGAAAACGTAACTAACTAAGCAAATGCCAAACGTCACGTTGTAAGCATTTCCCCATTTGCTTCTCTAATTCACAGAAAGCATTTAAATTACAGGAGACGGCGACATGTGCTTTTTTATTTTATTCATCATCATCATCACTAGTCTACATCATCAACATCATCGTCTACTGTTGGGTATCCTCAACTCTCGCGATATCTTCGGTTCACTCAGTGGAAAGCTGCGTCTTCCAAGTTATCTGTTCTTCGAGCGATGTGGCCCGCTCATTGCCACTTCAGCTTGCGTTAGTGCTTTATATTTCTTAAGACTTATGTTTTCGTGTGTGCATGTTTAGATTTTTTTTTAATTTAATAGCTCTGTCAAAAATATGACGCGTAGTAACATTACCATTACTACGCCTCATTAGTATATAAAATAAATAAATAAAATAAATTTAGTTGCATGCTTAAAGTTCTGTGACAGCGTAGTTTTGGCTTCAATTTCCACAAACTTAACACATTTTGATATGAGTACGGCTACTGTACCCCACAAAATTCGGCAAAAGCTTTAATTAATAAGATAAGCGAAAGTCAACTCCCGTACATGTGGCTCATGTTGATTCCATGTACATTTGAGACAACAGTGAGTGCGCTGTTTTAAGCTGTGCCCCGTCACGCTCCGGTTTCCACTTCACATTGTTTGTAAATCTTTGCGTAACTTTTACTTGATTAATAACTATAGATTTGTTTTATTATAGACGAATTGGAGCCTGATTTAGTTCAGCTAAAGTATTGATCTGGATTGCTTAGATACTTCTACGAGTAGCCAAGTAACGTGCCTACACCCATGCTTTCACACTAATAAAGGATTAACTGTTTGTCAGTTTATTTTTGACGCCTAAGGGTGACGCCAGACGAGCTTAATTTTTTGAGTCGTGAGTCGCCTATTTTTGGTCGCGTAATTTCTCAAATCAAAATGAGTTGTACTATATGAAACAAGAATTACGCGACCGAAAATAGGTGACTCACAAAATTAAAAATTGAGCTCGCCTGGCTCCACCCTGGACTACGTTAGTTGACGCGGCTTGCTCAGATCGGGTGGATGCCTTTGAAAAATAGTATGAGCAGTACCCCTAGTGTAAGTTTTCAGTTACAAAATACGTCTCGATCGCGATCGCGTAAAATCTCAAGTTGTATGGAAACACGAACATCGCAAACGTTCCGCTAGAGGCGCTGTTCGTAATTGCATAAGTACAAATTGAGATTTTAACGCGAACGCGATCGAGACGTATTTTGTAACCGAAAACTTACACTAAGGGCACGGAGCACAGTGTAAGAAAATGGCAGTGCTAACTGCACGCGTCACGTGCGAAGGAGTTTACATGAACCCACAGCAGGCGTGCGCCCGATTTGTGTGCCCGCGCCGGCTAGCGTAGGTAGAGTAGACAAACAAGCTAATCGGAAACATATTTATAATTGGACAGCGTTATGCAATAAGCGATCAAGCGACAGTGAGTTGAAACCGAGAAAATGAGTTTGTAAAATTTTAAATTTAAATCAGTTGCTGTAAGTGCATTTTTTGAGTTAAAAGTACAATTCTTACTGTACAGTTGTAGAAGTGTACATAATAATTACAAGTTAAAATAAAATTGCGATATGTATTTAAGTTTTTAAATTATTTACGTTTTTCCGCTTAATTCTTTATAGCACTAAATCTATGATCAGGCTAATTTATACGACAGAATTGTCGCTTGACTAGTACGGTTGGGACGTACCCGGATACTCCACCAATTTGGCCGCGCTGTAGTATTTGTTTGATGCTGTCCTATTTCAAGTCTGTATGCAGTTACTGGAATATGCTAAGCTCCTAATGCTCTTTCATGTCGACATTTCATTTCATTCAGACAGGTAAAAACAGTAAGACGAAATTTAAAATCAATTTCTGTCAAAAAAAGTTAAAAAATAAGCCTGTAGCTTTTTTTGCAGACTGTGCTTGCAGTGTCATTCAATTTACATAATGTATACCAAATTTCAAGTCAATATGAATACTGTAAGTGGATCAAAATTAACTTGGAAAATTTGACATAAAAACATCAACAACTAAAATGACAATACATTGGAGATTACTGAATACGCTTTTAAAGTTTAAAGTCATTGTAAAGTTTTTCCGTAATTTTAATATAATAATAATAATAATTCATTAATTTATTCAGACAACCAATATTCGTATATTATTAGTGGTTTGCTTATAACTATGTTAGTATAGATATTGGACAAGTGATAGCGTTGTTTAGATATAGTGACTATATTTTTTCCGTATTTTCTATTTTCAATACAGTTCTTCTTGCATTTATCATCCTCTTATTAGATAAATAAAGATCATGGGACTATTATAAAATGATGCATTAAAACGTGATTTACTTGCTCATTACTTTATTCTCTCACAAAGGCAAAGCTACGGAGATAATGTATTACTGTTATGCAACTGTGTACTGCGTCACGTATTCAAGTTAATATACAGACGTAACTTGATATGAAATTGTAATATTTCGGGAGAGCCGAGGGATTTGGCTTGTATGCTAATTTTGAATTTCATTAACATAATAAAATGTCAGCTTGATTAAAAGCGACGCCCTCTTAATTTCAGCTCAAATATTTTTATAATGACAACTAAAACTCCGGCTAAATTTCAAATTTTTTTTCGTGTTGCGTACGAGTATGTTCGAAGAAACTGAATCGCAACCAGGATAGAATCTTTGTTTATAATAACATTAAAATATATTATTTACAGAAAGTTTCCAATACCTAAGCTGAAGAAAATCTTGGAAATTTCTGAAAATTTTCTCAAGATGTATTAAGTGCCTATTTAATTTTAAGAAATTTAAATTTAAGAAACGACGAGTTTCAATCCCCTTACAAAATTGTTAGAACTGACAGAAATATTAGACCGGGATTTTTTTCGTTAAATCTGCATCCAGATCGGCATATTGATTTAACGCTGCCCGCTTTAGAGGTTATGATTGAATTAATTGAATTGATCTACCCATTCCAATCCATTGGAAGTCCATTTAAATTTTAGATGTATGATGATTTCGCGATGGACGCAAGTTTAAAATGAAGGTTCTGTGGCCTGAGAAAGCGTAAAGATATCATTATTCAAATTAACACGTCTAGACACGTTAGGTACCTAAGTTATCAATCAATTAAATCATCAAGTTTGTATAGAGAACACGATACGCATGCGATTTCTAAGGCTGCTCTATAAAAAGATAAACGCGCTGTCAAAGTTGACTTATGAGCGTTTATACCTGCTGAGCTGGCAACGTTGCATTTTTGTTAGTTTTTCTTAATAATTCCATAAAAAATTATAGACTTTTATTTTCTTTAAAAACGAACAAAAGTTTCCTAACGGTTTTTAAATAAAATAAAAGTCTATCACGAATAATTATTAAGTATACCTTAACCTCTATCCTCAGTCGCCTCTTACGACATCCACGGAAGAAATGGAGAGTTATTCTAACCCGACACCACACGGCAACGAAAGTCGAAGCCGTTATTGTATGATTCGATTTAAATACATCGTTGCATGTATATTTAAACTAAAACAAATATTAATCTACTATTATTACCATCAGGAGACCCACTTGCTCGTTTGCCATCCAGTCGAATAAAAAAAAAAAACGTGAACCATTGACAGCAATTCGTGGTGGCCTAGTAATTTGATCTATGGTACCTCTAAATTTCAAAGTTTTTAAAAATTCAACGTGTGAAATTAACATTTGAAAATTACCACGAGCTTTACGGCGGATTTCATCACAGTGGAGACCTGTGTTCAGCAGATGGACGTATATAGGCTGGGATGATGATAAAAACTTTAACCATCAATGTTTGTGTCTGGTTGGTGTATACCCGAATGTTCAGTGATGCATAAGTTTAACTGCTATAAAGATAGTTATTCCCGGAATAATGCAGTCGTTCTTAAAACAAATATCTCAGCTTAAATGGAATGAAAATTTTTCACCTCAAAAGTGCAGTGCATTTAGTATAATTTCAATGGTAAGAGGGGTATATGTTGTCCTCTTCTCTTCTAAGGGTCCGGCTACAGCGCCCAATCATACTTGCGCAAATTAGAGTTTGCACAAGCAAGCATGTGCGTTAAGACGGCAAAACGGTGTACCACACACATATGGCTTTTGGACGCCATACAATTTTTACCGTAGTGTTTGAAGTCAAAAGTCTTTGACCAATGTGTGTTGCCAGTGAAGATTTACCGATGTGGGCGCTAACGAGGGCTTCGTGAGGAACCTCAAAGTCACAGAGGGCTATGTAGAGGGCTATGCTTGGGGTTTCTCTGGCTGGATAGGATCAGAAATGATGATATCCACACGAGAACATACGTATAGACACAGACCGAAGAATAGCGAAACTGAAGCGGCAGTGGGCGGGGCACTGATGGCTGATGGGGTCAGAAGGTTCTCGAATGGCGTCCGCGGACCGGGAGATAGGCTGTCGGTAGGCCTCTAACAAGATGGAGCGAGGGCCTGGTTAAGATCGTGGGATCGCGGTGGATGCGGAAAGCACAAGACCGGACTGAGTGGAGAGCCTTGGGGGAGGCCTATGTCCAGCAGTGGACGTGGACGTCTTTCGGCTTACATGATGATGATGATGATGACAGCAAGCCAGTATGTGTGCGTTTGTATGAATGGCATTTTTCATGTTACTAAAATCGATGACATAGTTTCTAAGAACAGATCTTCGTATGTCTTATAGTTTCAGACTTTCCCATACTGACCGATCTAAATGAGCTACCATGTATCGAGTAGGATTTCGACGACGCAAACAGAGGGGTGTTATACCTAAGTTTGACCGCTATGTGTGTCTGTGCGTCTGTGTGTGTGTGTTTGTCTGTGGCACCGTAGCTCTTAAACGGGTGGACCGATTTGAAAGCAGATTTTCTAGCGATAGTTCTTAGACATGTTTTATCAAAATCGGTTCAGCCGTTTTTCAGATATTGGACTTTTAAGTGACGAAGTGGGGGTTATCATTAGGATCCGGTTAAGTGTTTGCCGGTGCACTCCTTAATTTAATGTTTAAATTAAGTTCCTCTATCGTTATTTACTAACAAACCCCTGCTCGACCTCATTAGGCCTCGCCCTTGGTCCTCCGCGCCCTCCCATAAATACTAATGACAGTTAACGACTATCTATTACTCTTACCTGGCACTTACAGAAATGACGTTTAAGGTCGACTACGACCTAGGTCGGGGATGAGAAATGTGGATGTACCTGAAAATGATAAAAATAGATACATTATTATCGAACTTCAGAAAAAAGTCTAGTTTTTGTATTTTTAGCCCCCGACGCAAAAGAGGGGTGTTATAAGTTTGACCGCTATGTGTGTCTGTCTGCGGCACCGTAGCTCTTAAACGGGTGGACTGATTCGAATGCGTTTTGTTTTTATTTGAAAGCAGGTTTTTTAGCGATGGTTCTTAAACATGATTCATCAAAATCGGTTTAGCGGTTATTGAGATTTTGAACTTTGAAGTGACAAAGTCGGGGTTTTCCAACTTTTTGTTGGTTAGGTTTTAGTATTTTATTGTATTCCCGTTAAAAAATATTTAACTTAAAATTGTTATCCTACCTGTTATCAGAACAGATCTAAAGAAAAGAAATACAGGAGACACTGATCACTGTTTTTTTTTTCGCCAAACGGTAGGTACTTACATCATCATCATCATCATCATCATATCTTAGTCCACTGCTGGACATAGGCCTCTCCAGTTGCACGCCACTGAGCACGATCCTCGGCCAGTCTCATCCAGTTCTTGCCAGCTAACCTGCGAAGATCATCGCTCCACCTAGTCTGAGGGCGTCCTACGCCACGCTCCCCGATTCGCGGTCTCCACTCAAGAACTCGTTTGCCCCAGCGGTTATCAGTTCTTCGACTGATATGGCCGGCCCACTGCCACTTCAGTTTGCTTATCCAGTACTTACATCAATGTTTTCATAATAATAGAACGTAAGAAAGTAAGGAGCCCCCAAATATCGTATTGCAATTCCTTTCTCCCTTTGGTTCATCTACGAGTCCCTCCTTGACTTAGTAATTGATCTAGTGGGAAAAACTGCAGTAGTTCCATTAAAAGCACTGGCCTTACAGCGAGTAATTTTAAACGCTCGCGCCGTTCGCCCGTAGCCGTATCTTTAGCGACATTTAATCCCGGTCATACCTTGCGGAGATCAATGGGATATTAATTAAACTTCAGACCAGGACGTGAGAGCTGCGGGGAGCGAAGGATTACGCCGTTCTGATTAAAAAAGATTATCGTTTAGCTTTAATTGATTTTTAAGGATAAAGTTTTGCGAGAGTATTGTTTTTAATAGGATTTTTTTAATAAACCTGAATCAAACTGGCAAACCGATCACCGCCGCCCATGGACACCTACAGCATTGTTAGGACTGCGGGTGCGTCGCCGGTCTAAAGGGGGTTAACGGGGGGAGGGGAGGGGAGTTGGGCCTCCAGATCTCCCACTCACCGTACGAAACACTATAGCAAAACTACTATTTCACTCCGGTATTCTGTGGGAGTGTGGTACTAACCCGGTCGAGCCGGCCCATTCGTACTGCAGCCAGCAAGTGGTTACAGTAAGGCTCTATTTATCTACTCTATGTATTATTTTATTATTATTACTGTATCCATCCATCTATGTATAGACTGCATGTTTCATACATCAAAGCAGCGCACAAAATCTGTTCGCAGCGCGGATTTGTCAAATGAGAAAGTTACAGGTTTTGGAACCTTTGAACAGCTCTCCTGTAAATTTATGACTATGCACTTGTACCAGTATACTTAGGAGGTGTCGATACTATAACGTTTTCAACTTTCGTGATTTTCACTCATGGTCAAAATACCACAAGTCAAATGGGTTTGTCAAGTGCGGGTAGTTTGAAAGACTCGCGCTGCTAGGCAGACTTGACACCCCACACTTCAGTCTACTCGTGACCACGGCCACTGTAATGTTGCCGAAACGACGAGGTAAATATTAGGTACTCGTGTGTGCTAGCGTGATAAGTGCGGTTCGTGGTATTTTGACCATCAAGGAGAGTCATTGGTCCGTTGCCGGCCTTTTAAGAAAGTATACGCCCTTTCCTTAAAAGCCCCTTGTCAAACTTTGTCAAATAAAATATTATCGTGACAGTAACACAAGTGTACAGCTCCCAGTTGATTTTAATCCAGTCGAGCATAAGGACTAACACACTACAGCCCACGTCGCGCTGGGTCCCACAGGGCCCACTAAAAGTGAGTCTGCGAAAATATTTTTTGCGGCCACTTTATCTGTGTCGTTTTGAGCGGTTTTCTTATCGTTGCGAGCAGCGCGTAACGAATGGTAATTTTATTTTTGTTTACGCCAGCGAAGGGTTTTTGTTAAATAGGAAGTATCGGTTGCTTTTGGGAAAAGTGAGTTTTGTATGTGTGTAAAAAGAAGCGTGTGCTGCTGCGATTACAGTTTTCTATTAGAAATAATTGCCACAGTACTTATAATTTTTATGGTACGAGTACATGGGGCTGGTTAGACCAATGTACTGGGCTAAGTCTTCGAGGCTTTTTACCGGACTGCGAAGAAGGATGGTATATATATATGTATGTCTATTCCTATATCCTCTCGTAGCTACTCAACGGCTAAACCGGTTTTGATAAATGATACGTCACTGGATTCGTCTTGAAGACCCGAGTGACACTGGTTACATAAAACACTTGAAAAATCAAAATAATGTGAGTTATCAAAAATATTTTTGTTCAAACCTATCGAGTAGGGTCCCGGGTATCAAATGAAGCTAATAATTAGTTCATATGAGCACAGATATGAGTAATAATAGTTCTAGGGGTTGTTACACCACGCATTGGTTAGTGTTAACTGACGGTTAAATGTGATGCCGTCTCCGTCTATTCGAACAAAACAAATAGAGACGGCATTACATTTAACCGTCAGTTAACACTAACCAATGGGTGATGAAACAGCCCCTTAAGGCCGATTTCACAGAAATATCAAAAAAGTGTAAATAAAATAATAAATCAAAAACCCGACTGCCTTAAAAATACAAAAAAAAAGAAAACAATTCCAGTGGGCTAGAACTCTGTTAAGTAGCTAACTTTAATTTCAACAGTCGGGGCCCATTCATTTCGTGACCAGCTCGAAAATTCTTAGTACCTAATGGGTAGGTAGTTACTTAACAGAGATCGAGATAGAGTTTACTTACCTCGGTGTAAAAAGTTTGATCTACGGTCAAAGTTTTGCCCGACCTAAATGCGCGATGCGCTTTGAAAAAGCGGCCGCTCGAGTCGCGGCGGCTCGCCTTTGAATCCGTGCAAGGTAGGTACCGTGCAGTCTTCATTTCCCATCACTAAACCTCTCTCGTGACGTCATCTTAGGTAGGTACGAAAAATTCGACACGCTAGGTTCTCATACAGTTTGAAGCGCTATTTTGGTCTGTGGTTCTAGCCTACTGGACTTGTTTTCTTCTTTTTAGTATTTTTTAATGCATTCGGGTTTTTGATTTTTTCCCCCATCTACTTTGTCGATCGCCATTAGCTTCTCTAAGTTGTCGACTGCAATACAACTGTAGATGAAACTACATTGGCCGTTACGTGGCAGTTAGACTGCTCCGTGTGTATATGCATGTGCTTTGAACATTGCACATTATGGAGAAACTTGGAAGTACCTAATCGAAGTCGTGTCGCTTCAAGCTAATGGGGGATCAAGACACGGACTAGATCGAGCAAGTTCGGGAGTAGTTGCTGAACTAGTGCATGCACTAAGAAGTGTTGTTAGATTTAGGTTTACAGAGCTTTGGAACTGATACTATATGCCCTATGACTGGTTTGCCGTTCGGTAAGAAAACATTGTAATTGTTTTAGATTTTGACGATTTTCACACGTAAGTAGTTATTTTTAACTCCCTTCGCAAAACAGAGAGGAGTGATAAGTTTGACCGCTATGTGTACACACATGCACATTAGCTCTTAAACGGGTGTACCGATTTGAATGTTTTTTTACTTGAAAGCAGGGTTTCTAGCGATGGTTCTTAGACATGTTCTATTAAAATACATTCAGCCGTTTTTGAGTTACTTTCTTGGTTAGGTTATACAATCAGAACTTGTCTCATCATCATCATAATTGTCAGCCATAGGACGTCCACTGTTGGACATCTCCCCCGTAGACTTTCAGTTGCTTTCGGTGGAATCGGGTTGCATCCACTGTGAACCTTCGACTTCAACCAGGCCATCCGTCAATCTCTTTACTGGCCGTCCATCGCTGCGCTCGCCGATCCGCGGTCTTCATTCAAGAACTTTTCAGCCCGGCCCTTTATTCCCTGTGCTATATGGCCTGCCGGAACTTTACAACCGGACTTTTTGACGACTGGATTGCCAAGTGGTTAGAAAACCTGACTTTGAAGTTTGAGGCCCCGGATTCGATTCCTGGCCGGGGCAGAGATTTGTATGAATAATACGAACGTTTGTTCTCGGGTCTTGGATGTTGTGTATTTTAGTATGTACCTATTTATCTCTATAAGTATGTTTATCCGTTGCCTAGTGTCCATAGTACAAGCTTTGCTTAGTTTGGGACTAGGTCAATTGGTGTGAAGTGTCCCATGATAGGTAGGTATATGTATTATTATTAAACTTCAACGAGCTATGCTCTCAGAACTTGATCGCGACAAATTATTTATTGCTAAAATTGCAGAGGAATTGCCCCTGTTAGTTTTTCGAAGTTCATGTGCAAAATTACAATTGAGATTTACCACGAGCTTTATGGCGAAGAAACATAGTGAGGAAACTTGCACAAACCTGCGGAACAACTCAATAGTTTGTGTGAGTGATCCGCACTGGGCCCGCGTGAGAAGAAGCTGTGCCTAGCAGTGGATCGTGTAGGCTGGGATGATGATGATGATGAAGAAGATTGTAAATTGATTGATCGCAGACTAAAGTCTCGGTTTTCCAACACGTCTGGACTTGTCTCAAGTTGCGAACGACTGTTTGAGTAAGCACTACGTCTAAAGTTCTTTAGTGCCGAAGTTTTTGGATGACAAATGTAGAATCCGTTGGGAAATTGACGGACCCTTATAAGTTTCGTGAATTGTCCCCCCCAGAGGGGTCTCATAAAAAAGGGGATAGAATAAAGACAATATTTTATCAGCTGCTTATTGATATGTGGAAATAGTGTATAGATAGATCCTATGATACCAAAGGCGGGGCGTTGCAACAATTGGTTTGCTAATTTTTTTTAGGTGACGATAGAGGTGGTGACAATTGTGGCAAGATTATGTACTTTAACACAAAAAGTTTTTTTTTTTAATATCATGGGACACTTGACACCAATTGACCTAGTCCCAAACCAAGCAAAGCTTGCAATGGGTACTCTAGGCAACGGATAAAAATACCTATACAGATAAATATATACTTAAATACATTGTCATATTAAACATCCAAGACCCAAGAATAAATTATTCGACAAATATCTGCCCCGGCCGGGAATCGAACCCGGGAACTCAAGCTTCATAGTCAGTCAACCAGTCGCAATATTTTGTTCGGTAACTTATCGTTGATTTTTAGTGCTATTCTATAATATAATGTTTTAATTAACTATAAATATAGTACATTGTACAACAAGAGCATAAAACGAGCCATTTTACCTGAGACGTTCATTATAGATACCCGAGCCGGCACGGTGAGGGCGGATAACACGGCGAGGGGGAATGGGTTTAATGCTCGAGTTTCACACTCTGCTTTTCACTTCGAAATTAAATAGCATCAGTGTAAGCAATTGTTCACTTACTCACCTTTTATTTTTCAGGCATTGGTATATAATTAGATTTTTTTTTTGTTTGATTTATTTACTTTGACTGATTTGATTGATTTTTAGTTTTATTTAAGTTAAAAATTACTAAAGTAATATTAGAAACTTTTTTGTTTGAGGCTGTCGACAACCGATGCCTTCTGAATCCAAAAGCTTAATGGTTACCTACTTGACCTGAAATGTAAATTTCAGAATTAAATAATAATAATAATATTTTTTTAATTTATAACGTTGGAAGCAGTCTACACTTCCACTGAACGTAGATAATAGTTAGTGTTTAGTTTTGTAACTAAGGAACCCCATACATCCCTGTATTATTATTATTATTTTTTTGTATATTTTTTTAATTGTATACTTCTTTCTGCCAAGTTTCTTGCGGCGCATTCTTCTTGGCAATGATGGTCTTTCCGAAAGAGCTGGTAGTTTAAAAAATTACGTGTAAAAGTACCCATTGCGGCCTATTTACTGAATAAATGATTTGGAATTTGAAATTTTGATTTGAAGATTATACTTAATGCACTAGAGCATGAAAAGTCATTTTATGTCAGAACCAGCATCAATACGAAAGTAACGAGCATGAGAAGTGAACATTACTTTGCTCACCCGTTACCTTACGACACCTATGTCTATGCAATAAATGTGCACGCAGTTTCTCCACCACCACACCACGCTGATTTCGAACTCAACCTCGAAAATTTGTTGTAGGTATATAGATAAATATTAAGATTGTTTTTTTGGAATCTTTTTGTATTTTTTATTTCAATTCCAAATTTTTACTTTTACGGTCATCCCGTAAAACCTAAATTGAAAATACAAACTGAAATAAAGATGCACAGAAAAAACAGAAAAATAAGACCATCACTGGGAATCGAACCCAGGTCCTCGGTAATCCGTACCGCGTGCTATACCGCTACACCACTGATGATCAACGGTACCGACACGAATTTCCCCTATGCACCTCATATCTCAGCTTCTTACTTAGTCACTTAAGCAGTGACGCTAGCGACATCTATGCCGTAGCCCTCATCGAGAAACTTTTCCTCCTGACCTCCTGTTCCTCCTGTCGAGGACCTGGGTTCGATTCCCAGTGATGGTCTTATTTTTCTGTTTTTTCTGTGCATCTTTATTTCAGTTTGTATTTTCAATTTAGATAATTATAGCTATCGTAAGATAGCGCGTGAGCAAATTAATTGTTTATTTCATTGATATGGACCTCGGTAAAGTAACGCCTGGTTTTGTCGATTATATTTTGCTTTTGCTGAGGACTTGATAATATAATACTAGTTACTAACAATAAATCGTTCGGCAAATAGTCTTAGTTTCCTTAGTTTTTCGTGCAAAAAACTTTTTATCTACAAGGAATAAGTAAATTATAGCTTATACCAGTTTTTGCGAACGACGGAGTTTCGTAACAAGAAGATTGATATATTATGATTGTGATTTATGGATCCACAACTATTTTCTTGATCTTGATAACTATATATCTTATAGGCACTAGCGTGGTTAAAATATTAATCCAACTCTGTAATTATTCTTTCATTCGGTTCAATGAAATATTTTCGTTTTCTGCGACATTCCGAAGCCGGGTTGTTTTTCAAGCGTATGTATCTTTGTATGCATGTATGTAGGTAGCCCAATCGACTGGACGGTTTTCAACATATTATGAGGCATCATAATATGCGTCAAAGCTGTCGGAGCGATATTAGTTTTTAAATTTTTTTGTTTCAATTGCATTTGAAACTTGGCAAGAGTTTAACGGTAAATAATAATAAATGTCATGGGACAATTAACACCAATTGACCTAGTCCCAAACTAAGCAAAGGTTGTACTATAGATACACATTAAACATCCAAGACCCAAAAGAAACATTCGTATTATTCATACAAAAATCTGCCCCGGCCGGGAATCGAACCCGGGATCTCAATCTTCGTAGTCAGGTTCTCTGACCACTTGGCCATACGGTCGTCAAAACACAATGAAGAAAAACAACGTTAAGGAAACCTACACGAACCTACGAAGCAATGCAATATGTGTGCGGAATTCGCACTCGTCACTGGGCACGCGTGGCAACTACAGCTCAAGTCCTCTTATTCTGAGAGGAAGCCTGTGCCCAGCAGTGACTCGTATATAGAATGGGATGGTGAAAAATGTATTACTAGATATATTATTCTTATATGTTTATTGAACGGCGGCAAAAAATTACAGAGTATTTTTTTATCCCGCTACATAATATTGGATACATTATTTATTTACGGCAACACTCGTGGGATTTCTGCGAGACGTTAAAAATGAAATTACTCGTTCCACCTGCGATAAATACATATTTCATGAACATTGGAAAAATCGGAGATATCGTTTACGTATTTCGTTCTATGTGTAGATGAGCGAGGCACCACGAAAAGTACGTATATTAAATTTGGTTAAAAAATAAATGCTCATCGTTTGTAGGGTGTCCATCTGTCGTGATCATTTGTCGCTAGAACGTCATCATCATTATATCAGCTGTAGGAAGTCCACTGTTGGACTTAGCACTCAACGCTGCAACGCTCAAAAATTTTCGTCCTTCAGAAGAAATGTATCAGAATACTCACAAATATTGAACAAATGGAGTCATGCAGGCCTCTTCATCAAACATAAAATTCTCACCTTCACATCTATGTAGGTACATCCTAGAATCCTGCAAGTTTGTTAGGCAGCATATAAATTTGTACACAATAAAAACTGACCATAAAAGAAATAACCGCAATAACAATATTATCAAACTGCCATTTTCCAAATTAAAAATAGTAAAATCAAACCCTCACTACATGACAATAAAAATTAACAATCATTTACCGAATTCTTTAAAAGACATCGATAGCGCTGTAGCGTTTAACAACCAATTTAAAAAATATTAATCAATAAATGCTTCTCAAACTCAAACTCAAACTCACAACATTTATTGACAAGAAAAACACACTACACCTACCGGCTACTACCTACAGGCTACTTCTATAGCCTGGATGAGTTCTTCGACGACAAAATCGAGTAAGTTGTTTTGCGAGGACTGGTGGGTGTTTCTTAGAGTTCATTATGTGGCTAAAACTAAAAATGTGTCTCATGTGAGTGTGTAATTATACCTATATGTTCATCTTTTTTTTCTTTTCCATGCATTTTAAATACATTCAATTATAATAGGCACCCTCTGATTACTTGTATTGCCGTGCCCTATCAGGGCGTCACATGTATACCTAGTTTTGTAATTTACCATCCTAATGCCTGTAATGTGACATGCAATAAACAATTTTGAATTTTGAATTTTGACTTCCAGGTGCTTCGGTTGGAAGCGGCTGCATCCACCGTGCACCCGCGACTTTAACCAGGCCATCCGTTCATCTAGCTGGTGGACGTCTTACGCTACGCTTGCTGATCCGCGGTCTCCATTCGAGAAATTTTCTAGGAGCTATCAAGCTGAAATTTAATACTCAGATCTGGATCACTTTGATTTCCAATTATTCAATTGGTGCACATGCGTTTTAAGATGGCTTACTCGTACCTACATAGCCTACCTTGGCTGCGAACGGCATTGACGGCAGATACTACACGTCCACGTACCTAATTATAATAAATGGCAACAGAGACTAAAGCGACAATATAAAATTACACTACGTCGTTCACCTAACGCGGTCGCCGAATTAATTTCAAACTACTTCGGCGAACGACTGTCGCCTTTATATTAGTCTGTCCGTCTACTGCGGCGGCCATATTAAGGCGGTGGCCTCTGTCGCTCGCCGAATGCGGCCGACTACCGTGATCTTTACACTTTTGCCGTCGCCGCATGCAGCATGCGGCGACTTGTCGCTTTAGTATATATAATATGGCCGCCGCAGTAGACGAACAGACTAATATAAAGGCGACAGTCGTTCGCCGAAGTAGTTTGAAACTAATTCGGCGACCGCATTAGGTGAACAACTCAGTGTAATTACCGCTTTAGCTCGTCGCGCTAAGTATCGAGTTGCCAAGCTCGATGCTAAGCGCGGTTCCTTCCAACTTGCTTCTGCACAATCCGTTCCAATTCATTCAAGGCGCTGAAATTCTACATATTGGCCATTTCAAAGTTCCAGAAATATGGATTTAGAGTAAAAAAAGTTATGGCAAATCATAAAATAAAACTTTACAGTCATTATGATTTACAATGTTATGAACTGCGATCCCCCGTGTGCCTTTTTACAAGATTTTATTTAGTTTCACCTGTCCCGTAGTCTGTCTGTCTGTAAGCAAATCTTGCAAGTTAAATTTGACCAACTTTCAGTAGCCAGATTGACTTTAAATTTTGAATACCTATGTAAATTGCGAGACAACAATAATCTAATAGTGACATCCTGGTAGTCGAGCCAGAATCGTCTCCGCAGGACGGAACTCTTCAACGGTTAATAGCATCGACTTGAAATTTGGTATGCAAATGTAGTTTGAGTGACTTGTGTTAAAAAAGAAAGCTTGTATTAAAAATTATTTTTTTATGGATAGGTTATTTAAAACTGGGCACAACGAAGCTTTTGCTTTCGCAGTGAATTGCATCACGCTCTTTCATGTAAACAACAAGTAATAAATGACTAGCCAGTTCTCCTAAATTGATCGCGAATGGCTATAAATTTGAACAGTACATATCGCGGGGGTCTACCCATCCATCACTCGATAATCGAGTGCCGGGAGTGCTTATAGTGAGAAATGTCGAGCGTAATGTCGATAGGTTATAAAGCGAGTTAAATGGTGTCGCTTGACAGTAAAGAATTTGATGGGATGGTGTGTTAATAGAGACAAAGCAGTGCCATCGAAAAAGCGGTTAACTAAAGTTGATCAAACCAGTTTTCGCCGGATCGGCCGGTATACATAAGGAGGTAATTATTAAAGTGAAACCTCAGACACCCCAATCGTCCGTTTTTAATTTTAAGTTAGTTTGATCCATATACTTATAAATATCTCTAAAAGTAAAAAAAAATATTCGTGTTTTGTACAGATAAGGACAAAAAAAAGCAAAGCATGAAAAAAACCGGCCAAGAGCGTGTTGGACACGCCCGAAATAGGGTTCCGTAGCCATTAACAAAAAAATAAGTAATATTTTTCTAAGGTTTTCGTATTTTGTACGGAATATTCTAAGTTTAGGTATATTTTATACCTTAGGCTGCTATTTACTCTCAAACTACTAATAATTCTCAAGAAAACTTAACCGTTATAGTTTCCTTGTAAGTTTGATATACTTACTACCATCCTGAATTTTTTCAAATTTTTCCACCCACTGGTTTAGATTTTAGAGGGGGGGACGCTCGAATTTAATGAAAATTTGCACTAAAGTTGAATATTTTGCAAACACATCACTGAATCGAAAAATCGTTTTAGCAACCCCCTAATGGTTTTAAAAGACCTATTCAACGATACCCCACACTACAAGATTGGATGAGAAAAAAAAACACCCCCACTTTACGTCTATGGGAGGTACTCTAAAAAAAACATTTTTGAATTTTTTATTGTACCATTTTATCGGCATAGTTTGCATATATATTCGTGCAGAATTACAGCTTTCTAGCATTGATAGTCTCTGAGCAAAGCCGCGGACGGACAGACAGACAAAGAGACATAGCGAAACTATAAGGGTTCCGTTTTGCCATTTTGGCTACGGAACCCTAAAAAACTGACTACGAACTTCATCAAACCAAAAAGTTTTAATTTGACTCTAAGACGGACTGAAGCTTGACAAGTTTCTGGTAATTTGTCGATACGGGAATATGTTTCTTTATGAAATGCTAATTAAACATCTAAGTCGCTCCTGTCGCTTGGATGTCCGTTGGTAAAATGGAGGAATGAAATCAAATAATTCTTCCGCACACTCACCAAAATGTATCCGGTAAAAAACGGACAAACATGCAACTCCTAACCTACATTAATGCCTATACTCGTGCCTATAAACATCACAATTCACAAAAACCACACGACTCACGATCACATCACACGATTAAAACAGAATATGGATAACGCACATATAGGATTTAACAGGATTTATAGATTTTAGGATAAGGATTCAGGATTTAAGGATTGAAATGTCACAAATGGAAATATGAATTTTTATTTTATATTCGTCTAAGTATTCTTGTATTCAATATGGTTGCGGCCACCCTTGCCAGAAGGGCCGGGCTGGAAATCAGCGCTGGATTTATCTTCAGCATGCTGAGACCGGTACCATTGCCAATATTAGTTTTTAAGTTTTTGTTTTTATTTCTCTTTTTTTTGTAATGTAACTAGCATGGCAATAAAGTTGTATTATTATTATTATCTTTATTAATTTTTTTATTCTTAGGATTAGGTTTTTATAATAGTTATAAGAAGTAAAATACAGAAAAGTAGGTACATACAAAATAGAAATATTATAAAAACCGGTGGTCAGGGCCGCAGAGTGAGGAACCTCTGGACGATGCGTGCCGTGTCCAGAAGTACCGCCTTCTGTATCTGGCCCTTGATCTAGCCATCTAGAGAGAGTCTCTTGAGATGTTGGTCGAGACTCTTCGCTATTACCTCGTTTACCGAAACGACTATCGGGACAATGATCGTCGAGTCAACATCCCACATAGTAGTCACCTCGTGAGCCAAGTCAAGGTACTTGCTGAGTTTGTCCTTCTCGGCCTTCACGAGGTTCTCGTCATGTGGGATGGTGATGTCGACGAGCACTGCCTGGCGGTTTGATCGATCTGTCATCATGATATCAGGTTTATTGGCTACAATAGTCCTGTCCGTGATGACAGATCGATCCCAATAGAGCGTGGCACGACCATTTTCGAGAACTGGCGCAGGGACATACCTATATTATTATTATTATTAACTCTACGAGGTCTTTGTAATCAAATCACAAGTAACATACAAAATACGGCACATGCAGTAAATAAGGGAGCTTACTTATAAGGGTCTATTTGAATAATCCCAAAAACTGGGAGACTCCAGAAGTTTGTTAATTGGCCGAGTTATTGCTACCCCGGGGAAAGCCGCGGACAGACTAAATCTGGGAAATAAAATCAGAAGAAAATGTCCAATTTCCTGCAGTCCAAATTACTTTTGGAAGTTTCGTGCCGTCTTTCGCGATGTAGACTTAGACAGTAGATGTTTAAAACGGTCCTGTGTCAATATTTCAACTTTTGTTCATAAGAGTAATACGCAGTTAGATGGTTATTCCCTTAAACGAAAGTTACTTTTGTAAAGACTAAGTCTCTAGTACAAACGAAACTCCTGTAGTTCTTAATTACAAAGATAGGAACTCGATAAATAAGAACTCACTAGTAGGTAATTAGGTTTTTTTTTACAATGTATGTTAATTATTATAATATAAAAATTAATTCGAAATAAATGCTTTCTAATTTTAAATGAAGCTGTTTCATTTTTATATTGTAATTCGTTTTTTTTATTAGACTGGATGGCAAACGAGCAAGTGGGTCTCCTGGTGGTAAAAGATTACCACCGTTATCTTTATGGACGTTATATGTTTATGGACATCTGCAACACCAGGGGTATTGGAGATGCGTTGCCAATCTTGAGGCCTAAGATGGGATACCTCAAGTGCCAGTAATTTCAACGGCTGTCTTACTCTCCACGCCGAAACACAACAGTGCAAGCATTGCTGCTTCACGGCCGGATTAGCGAGCAAGATGGTGGTAGCAATCCGGGCGGACCTTGCACAAGGTCCTACCACCTACAAAATACAAAATCGTTTTTCGCTATCCCGCGGGAACTATGCAATTTCCCGGGATAAACTCTATCCTATGTCCTTTCCCGAGACTCAAACTGGCATTTAAATTCAACTGCTGAACCGTTTGACCGCTCTTTTAAATCAGTTCTTTTCCTATTTAATAAGTATATAAGATTATATTTACTTATTTTTTTTAGTTTTAATTTATTTTTCTCGTGCCGACTTTTTAGCAAATAAAATGTATTCTTTCTTTCTTTCTTTTGGTGTTACTGAGTAATGAGACGGTTTCACATTTCAAACCAGTTATATTAGTTGACATATCGCGTGAAAGGGCAAACGATATGTCGTGTAAGCCTTGTTAGGAAAAACGGGCTAAGTGCCTCGGTGCAGCAGTATAGGGTTAAACCGGGTTTCATCTTAAAAGTTCTATAAATTTTGACACTACTAAAATGAGCTTAAGAATTAATTGGGGTTGTAATGATTCATGGTTAATTACATCATATTTGTAGTTATTATAAATAGTACATTGTGTCTTAAGAACGGTAAATAAGGAATTACGAACGAGAGTCTATTAGAAGCCCGAAGTCGAAGACTGAGGGCTTTAATGAGTCGATGTTCGTAATTCTAGTACCGCCCGTGCGACATACAATGTTTTTCATCACATTTGCAAGTAAAATTTTATATTTGTAATAGAAAAAATATAATTGTTCCAAATATTGGCGATACCTTAGGCTGTGCTCTTGGCAACGTCGCCCTCCCCCTCCCGCAGCATGCGCCGCAACGTGCGTGTGCATGTGGTGGTCCATGTAGTCCTGCAGCAGCACCATCAGTACGGGCACTGACTCATTTACCGACCACGGGTTTCATGACAAGCACATTAAGGTCGAGGGTTTTATTTGGGGGGTTGCAACTAAGGTAGCCTGCATGTTACGACACTGTTTACGAGCAAGTGTGATGAAAAATATATTATTATGCCTTGTTGAGTTTCTAACAGGATTCTCTTCAACAGAGGTTTTTCTGGAACGGTGGTTGATTTATTAGCATTCATTAGTACTAAATTGAATAAACATATTTCGACTTTTTTAGCAAGTGGCTATAATAGTCTTTAACAGGCATGGCGATTCTTGGATCTATTTTTGCCATACTTCGGAACCCTAGCAAAACGGAATGAGCTCTTTGTAATTACGTTATTTAGCATTCACGCGACATTCTTTTAAGCCGTTGAAAGATTTAGTAAGTTGCATGTTATAAAAAATGCTAAATACAGTTTTTTTCACGTTCACATTTCGTTACGTTGACATAGAAATTCACTCTGCACGTCAGTTTCAGTGTAGTTATTTTAAATAATTAGGACAAGGGTTACTTTTTTACCTGATCGCCCGAAGGCGAGTTATGTTTTTCAAGTGTATTGTATGCAACATAATTATGTAAACATAAAATTTGGCATTTATGCGTAGTTTTTAACCCCCGACGTTAAAAGAGGGGTGTTATAAGTTTGACCGCTATGTGTGTGTGGGTGTCTGTCTGTCTGTGGCACCGTAGCTCTTAAACGGATGGAACGATTTGAATGCGGTTTTTTATTTGAAAGCAGGTTTTCTAGCGATGGTTCTTAGACATTTCTATCAAAATCGGTGCAGCCGTTTTTGAGATATTGAACTTTGAAGTGACAAAGTCGGGGGTTTTCCAACTTTTAATGGTATACAATAATATAGTAGGTACCATTAATCTGCTGGACGGATGCATGGACGACCTGGTAAAGATCGCGGGATCACGGTGGACGCGGAAAGCACAAGACTGGTCTGAGTGGAGAGCTTTGGGGAGTCCTATGTCCAGCAGTGGACGTCTTTCGGTTGACATGATGATGATGATGATGATGATGATTGATCAGCTGATGGAGCTAAAAGCTAGGCACTTGAACTCCAAGACGGAAGAACGTAGCTTAGCCATGTTTGGGCTTGTTAGCATAGTCTTAGAGTGTACTTTGATTCAGAATAGATTCATATTCAGAATTATGAAGCTATTAGGCGGCCACTGGAGCTCCAAGACAGAAAAACGTAATCGATTCGTGTTTGTTCTTGTTAGGATAGTCTAAGGGTGTAGTTTTTTCAAGATTGGTATAGGTTCCGATGCTGGAGCAGTATAAACAGAGTTGTATCAAAATACTTAAGTAACATTAATTAAATTATTATCATTAGTTTCGTAATATTTGAAATATTCTTTGTGTTTACGCCATAACTCTGGAAGTGACTATAATTTAACCTGTACTTTTATTTGTTAGTTCATTTAAGAGAGCTTGTTATAATTATCATAATTTTCCACGTAATTCAACCAACCTCTGAAAATTTGGTAAATCCAACTAGCCTGCAACCTAAAAAAACTGGATGGGTTTGAAACATTGGTCCTCAAATCTTGCAAAATTACCCGAACCCGGATTTGAACTCTCGACACTCTTCGTGACAGACGGTATCACGATCATCAAGCTATCACGCCTCTCTACTTCAGAGTCAATTTAAGCTTCACATTCATCCCATAAAGCAGAACTGTCGCAGTCATATCTTGAATAAGAACATCCATCTTTTTATATAGTAGCTGCCATTTCTACTTACCATTCACAATCGAAACACGCGAATCCCAACCTTAACTCTTAACATTTAAGGGGAATAGAACGGCACAGAAAAAAAAAGAATTGAAATCACCTTCGTACTTGGTACGGACATCATGAAACGTAATAGCAGATTGCTTTGTACCATTACTAGGATTGATAAAAGGTTTTCAACCGCAAAACCTAAGGCATACAGATGGAATTTGGTTGGGGTTTGTAGACATAGAAGGGAACTGGCATGTTTCGGCTGCAAAATGAGCGCTGTGAAGCGTAAATGGTTAACGTATTGAGGGTTCTGTCGGTTAAAGTCCAAAACGATCTTTGGAATTAAAAGGACGAACTTAAGTAGTATGTAAAAGTAGACTGTCATTTAACATGTTTGACATTATTATAATGCTTTTGTAATTCTTTAGCAATATTATAACTACCTAAACAGCTTTTACCAGGTCATCCGTCCATCTCGTTGGTGGACGTCTTACGCTGCGCTGGTTAAAGTCGCGGGTTCACGGTGGATGCAAGCCGCTTCCAACCGAGGCAACTGGAGGTCTATGGTGGAGGCCTATGTCCAACAGTGGACGTCCTATGGCTATTATGATGAACAGTTTTTACTAGTGTAAATAAACGCCTCTCACGCAGAAGATCGTAGGTTCAAACCCAGCTCGCACCTCTGTGTTTTTCTAATTCATGGATAGTTATACTCGTAAATGCGAAAGTAACTCTGTTTGTCTGTCGGGATTGCAGATGCGTTGCCAACCTAGAGGCCTAAGATGGAATACCTCAGGTGCCAGTAATTTCAACGGCTGTCTTACTCTCCACGCCGAAACACAACAGTGCAAGCACTGCTGCTTCACGGCAGGATTAGCGAGCAAGATGGTGGTAGCAATCCAGACGGACCATACACAAGGTCCTACCACCTGCAAGCTTAATCCTTATCTCTTCACGCTTAAACCACTGGTTCCATTAAGATGAAATTTATTATGGAGATAGTTTGAGCCCCTGGGAAGGACATGAGTTAGGTTTTATCAAAAATGAATGCACAGTTCTCACAGTTTAGCGACAAAGGGATTTTTCGCAGATCGAAGCGCGGGCAAAGCTAAGAGTATTTGGTATACCTAAGCGCTACCTCATTTTTTTTTTATTCAACTTGAAGTCAAACGAGTCTCCTGATGATTAGAGATCACCATCGCCCATAGACACCTGCAACACCAGGGGGATTGCAGATGCGTTGCCAACCTAGAGGCCTAAGATGGGATACCTCACGTGCCAGTAATTTCACCGGCTGTCTTACTCTCCACGCCGAAACACAACAGTGCAAGCACTGCTGTTTCACGGCAGGATTAGCGTGTAAGATGGTGGTAGCAATCCGGGCGGACCTTGCACAAGGTCCTACCACCTGCAAATGTTCATGTTCTATTCATCATCATTATCATATCAGCCGTGGCACGTCTACTGTTGGACATAGACCTGCCCCAGACCTCCAGTTGCTTTAGCTGGAAGCGGCCTGCATCACCGTAACCCCGCGCCATTAACCAGGTCATCAGTCCATCTCGTTGGTGGACGGCCTACGCTGCGCTTGACGATCCGAGGTCTCCATTCGAAAACTTTTCGGCCCCAACGGCCATCTGTTCTCAGTGCTATGCTATGCTCTGTGCCCATTGCCACTTCGATTCGACTGCGGGTTCGAAGAAGAACAAGACTCAGCAACTTAAAACTGTTCATCCTACTAATGTATGTATGTGTGTAAACTCTTTATTGTACATAAAATACAAATACACAGAGAGGAGAACAAAGGCGAGCTTAAAAAGGGATCTCTTCCAGCTAACCTAGTGAGGAGAAAACATTTGGTTATATAGAGGATAAGCAGACAGTGAAAATTACGTGCGGAAAAGAGACAAAACAGAAATACTCAAAAGAGAGAAAATAAATACAACATTAATTTTACTATCATAAAACAAAAGAAATATTACAAACAATTACAAAAGCGAAACTAATATTATAAATGCGAAAGTTTGTGAGTGAGTGAGTGTGTGATGTTTGTTACTTCTTCACGCTGAAACGGCTGGACGGATTTGGATGAAATTTAGCAAAATGTTAGTCTATATGTCGGCGGCCGATGTTTAAATCCGCCAGATCACGAAATTCCTAGGCATATCGTTAAATGGCGCCATTTCATGAATTGGCTATGAGACATCCGCCATATTATTATCGTTGAAAACTCACCGTTTAACGATTGACCTAGTGACGTTTAGGCAGATCATAAAATTCCTAGGCATATCATGAAATGGCCAGTTTAGGCAGATCATGAAATTCCTAGGCATATAATGAAACGCCGCCATATCAGTTCTGGCACTTCGCCGGCCGCTGCCGCGGCACGCTCGCTTCGCTCGCTAGGCTCGTGCGTTTTGGTCATAAATCACTCGCTTCGCTCGTCGTGCCTATTTTTTTCTTTTTTTCGACATATCTTGATGTGCCCGGTATAGAGCTAGGAGCATAGACGAATGCATTGCTCTAATTGATCTGCCGTATTGTTTCTCAGGCATATCGTGATATGCCTGGCCAACTTTTAGGCATATCATGAAATGGCGCCTTTTCACGATATGCCTAGGAATTTCGTGATCTGGCGGATTTCACGATCGGTCGCCGACATATAACCTAGATTAAGACGTAGAATACTTTTTATCCCAATATTCCCACGGGATAGGGATAAAATCTCAAAATAACAACCGCTGGGCTTAGACTCATGAAATTTAGTATGTAGGTAGCTGGACTTCTGGAATAACACATAGGTTACTTTTTATCCAGATATTCCCAGGGGATAGGGATAAAACCTTGAAATTCAAAGGCTGGGTTTAGCGTTCAAATTTTGGACAGTTGTTCCTAACACAACGTCAATGGAGACCCCGACATAAATTTCGGGAATTTCCAGAGGTATTTTGTAAAATCCTGAAATTTCAATTGCAACTACCAGATCGAATAGTTTACGCGTGCGAAGCCGCGGGTAAAAGCTAGTGTTCTACTAATTCACCTTTTTGATTCAGTTCGGATTGTAAATCTCCTAAGTCATGTTACTCCTACGAGACAAACAAACCACACGACATACCATAACCATAACCCTCAAATCGGCCCCAGACATGAACACCACGATTTACCGTGTCCGATATTGGATGGTGAATTTTTAAAATGAATCCCCGACGAAATTGCATTCCGTTTTGGCACGAATGTGGTGCGGTTGCAATATGGGATGGCTTTCGCTTGCCGATTGGCTTCGTTTTGTTATAAAACTAACTATTACACGCTGCTTCGCTCGCATAATCCATTGGATCCGACAGTCTTTTGTAGAGTTCCGTACCCAAAGGGCTAATAAGACTTTACTGTCCGTCTGTCTGTCCGTCTGTCACCAGGCTGTATCTCGTGAACCGTGATAGCTAGACAGTTGAAATTTTCACAGATAATGACCATGATAATCAAATTCTAGAATCATACAAGAGAGAGAGAGAGAGAGTTTAACCATTTTAGAACAATTAAACCTTATCAAGTCAGGCCAGGATTTGATTTGGCTATTATTGCAGTACAGCAACAGTATTGCAATGGAGTACTAACCAGCTAGAAAGTTATGCCAGAAAACATTTTGGCGTTTCTGCGCTTATGCCACACACACAAACATCACGCCTGTATTCCCAAATGGGGTAGGCAGAGCACACGAAACGTTACCGCTTCGGAGCCACTTTTAGCAAATCAGGTTTTAAGTTTGACAAAAACGGTACAATAGTGGCAGGTTGCTAGCCTGTCGGCTACGGTATATCTTAACCTATAGCCTCAGTCGCCTCTTACGACATCTACGGAAGAAATGGAGAGGTGTAGTTCTACCTCGACACCACACGGGTTTGCGCTTATGCCAGTTGGTTAATAATAGCTTCTAACAATTATGCCAAACATGTTAGTTAGAAAATCAATTATAACATTTTTTGACCGTTTTCTGGAATGTTTAGTACAGAGAAGTTTTTAAAAATGACCCAATAAAATGTATTCGGTCAACCACAACAAAGGATCTCTAATTAGTTTAAACATTAGTCTTTTGAGTTCAAAAAAAGTAAAACAATTGAACGCAATCAGCGTTTATTGTTTCAATCACGACACCAAAGTTTTTCCATGATTTTGGCGAATTCCACGAAAATTAACATAAAGTCTCCATGCCGACGACGTTTTTCTTAAAAACGAGAACCATAGGAAGTACAGCCTATTTGAATTGAAATGGCTTCGAGTTCGCCCATTCAACTTCCTACTTCACACTATAATATTATAAATGCGAAAGTTTGTAAGTCTGTTTGTTTGTTTGTTACTTCATCACGTCTAAACCACTGAACCGATTTAGATGAAATTCAGTATACAAATAGTTTGAGTCCCGGAGAAGGACATAAGATAGTTTTCTCGAACATGCTCGGAAATGTGTGCGTTAATGTCACGAAATGGGGATATGAACTTTCTCATTTATGGCTCCCTACCACCTCCCTACATAACTTCTTGGCCTAGGCCATGAAGTATGTATGAAAATCCATTATTGTCCGCTGCTCTAACTTTAATTTTGCTTACTAACATTAAACTTGACAAAGGAAAAATTACGAACAGCCAACCACCACTAAGAGTAGTGGTGGTTGGCTGTTGTGTAAGCATTTGCGATACTGCGATGCGATGCGATGCGATGCGATGCGATGCGATACGAAGCGATGCGATGCGAAGCGATGTGAAGCGATACGATGCGAAGCGATGCGATGCGATGCGATGCGATGCGATGCGATGCGATGCGATGCGATGCGATGCGAAGCGATGCGATGCGATGCGATGCGATGCGATGCGATGCGATCGTTGCTCGTTGCGACAGTTGTTCTTAACATAACCTCAACTCTTCCTCTTCCTTTTGGGTATTCCCAGGGGAATTTTATAAAATCCCGGAATTTCAATTGTACCAGATGGGATGCGAAGCCACAGGTAAATTCTAGTGTAATATACAGCGGAGGTATCTAATAAGGGTTTCTGCGCTGTCACCCTTCGTCTATTAGGGCCACACCGACATTTTACATCATTAGGGAGCCATTACAATGCTAGCCCGTCCCTAACTCTGTGTATGGTTTTTCTTTGATTTTTATCCAAGATTTTTAAAAAGAAAAGGCGTTTCTTGTGCGTTTAAGAGTCGCCAGTGCGCTCGCCGCTGATCGCATTTTTACACAAAAGTAGTTACGTTCTAATTAACAAATAAGACACTGAAACAAAGTAAAACTTTGCGACTATTGGCTCTGTGCACGACATCAGCGCCACCTGGCGTCCGCAACTTTTTTGGCTCTGATGCTCTTACGTTTTGTAATTTCATCGCGACATTGTGACAAAAATCAAACCTATAACGTATAATTTATAATACAAAATTACTGTAATACCGTAATTTGGGTAGACAAAAGGTTGTGAATTTATTTTAGGTCATTAAAATTAAATGAGTTAAGTAAAAATTATTCAATAAGTGTGTTTTATTTTCGTTATGTCCGGGTTCGTTTACTTCAGGTTTAGTTGTACTTTTAATGTAAAACGAAAAGATAAAGCTATCTTGGTGGTAGGACCTTGTGCAAGGTCCGCCCGGATTGCTACCACCATCTTGCTCGCTAATCCTGCCGTGAAGCAGCAGTGCTTGCACTGTTGTGTTTCGGCGTGGAGAGCAAGACAGCCGGTGAAATTACTGGCACTTGAGGTATCCTATCTTAGGCCTTTAGGTTGGCAACGCATCTGCAATCCCCCTGGTGTTGCGAGTGTCTATGGGCAGTGGTGATCTCTTACCATCAGGAGACCCACTTGCTCGTTTTCCATCCAAAAAAAAAAATCTTATTGGTTTCTTTGAATAATAGTAAAATTATATAATTGTTCTTATATTGCTAGTAACAAATTAAAATAATATCGTTTTCAGATCAAAATGAGTATCATTTTGAAGACCGGTTTTGTGAGTATCACTCAATATAAAATTTCAACCACAAACCGTTTCATAAGGAAAATTGTTGCTGGACATGTGCGAGAACTCCGAGATGTAGAGGAATTAAGACCAAAACAGGGACAGTGTTCAATAATTCAAGCTCGCATCATAACACAAACATCTATTACTAAAATTAGGTAGTTAAAGTCTATACAAATTGCTTTGTTAATGACTGATTCATAATATGAGTATGAGTATGACAGATGACAGAGCCTAGATTATTTCTTCTTTTGGCCACTATGAGCGCTGCGATAGATTTCATTACCCCCACCTAGAACTTCGCTCCCTCCCAATAATGGGAGCAGCTATTTTGACGCTTATAATTAGTTTCCGTTCATAATCAATGTAAAAAAAGGAAATCACATGAATTTTAAATTTTGTAGGACAAATGGAAATTTGTTATTGTTTTCTTCCGTTACCTTTTTTTAAACCAAACCTAATTATAGCATCGTAATGGCTGCTCCCATTTTAGTTGCAAAGTTGCGTTTTGATCTGTAGTGCTGCTTGTAAATTAGAACGAAACTACATTTGTGTGGGGACGCGCGCGTACTGGGGACTCTTAACGAGATTCAAACTCGTATCTCTTGTCTATCCGTGTATGCTAGATCAATTGCACCACTGAAAATATTCTATGTACGCTACAAAGGTGGGTGCCGTTTATCGCAATTATTGTAAGTAATGACTTCTACGTTTCAAATTGTATTGGAAAAGCGTAAGAAAATTCTGTTTTTTTTTAAAATGTCAATTTTTTTGATTGCGACGGACGGATTGAAATCGCATTTTGAAAGAAAGAAAGAAGACATTTATTCACTTACATAGAGACACATATACAATAAAAATTAACACAATTATACACAAAAAAAAACAAAAAAAAAGTGTCGCAATAATCGAAAGTCCACGTGTAGTTCCGTACAAATTTGCAGATTGCTATGAATATCCCGTGTTAGCAGAGCAGAGCTACTCCTAAACAAAATTTACGGAGTATGGGGTCATTTAAGATTGTTTCATGACATAGACAGACGGACATAAAAAAATTGAGATTTTCACACGTTTCACATAAGCTATTTTCATACCAAATTTCAAGTTCCTAGGACAACCGGGAAGTGCCCTATGGATTTCTTGGTTACCGCAATTTGTATGAAATATTAGGATAATAATAATTTTGATTGCCTCGACCTAGAAATTTGATTCAAGGGGCAGCAAACCCGAACCCGAGTAATGATTAATTTCACCTTGATACCTTCACACGTTCGGAAGGAAAAGGATCTTGACGGATGGATAACAAACTGATCCTATAAAGGTTACGTTTCCCTTTTGATACAGAACCATTAAAATTGAAAAAAGAATACATTACTGCAAAGTCCGCGATATAGGGGATTGCCGGCCGAGTAGTTATAGATATCTAGAGATACGAGGCCGAAAATCCCTGTTCGCGGACGAGGCTTGTGTAGTGCTTTTCTCAAATAAATCCAAGGACTTGATGATTAACTCATATCGAAAACAAAAACACTTATTTTAATAAAAAACTACTACTCGTTTTAGGTATAAATAAACCGTATAAGTATTTGTTATATTTTTTTCTATTCCCGCCAAAATACTGCTATTTTTTTTAAATACTGCTGTTCGGGTTAATGTTTTTGCCACCAAATCTTGTGATGATTTTATTTATAAAAAAATGAGGATACCTTATTAATTGATTATTTTAATAAATTATTAACAATAAATGTGAATCCTTGTTTATTATTGAATACATGGTTTATTCTAAGTAAATAATAATCTAGTCAAATAAGAGATTAAAAAGTAAATACACATTCACGAACTATGTACGTTTTTTTAATTGGCAGTATGCCATAGATAGCCAATAAAAGAAATTAAACCCACTGAAACAAAAGACAAGCTCTTTGCTGGCCTTGGCCGGCAATGTTGTATGAAATTCCATTACTATCCTCTAATTTTAAGTTAGAACGAATCTTCAATATGTGCTATCCAATGACGTATTTGGCGTTCTATGATCACGAAGATAAGGACGATATTTCCTTGGATGTTCGAGAAAAATGTTTTTATTTACTGGTTAAATTTATAGTTGTCTAGAAATAATTCAATTAGTGCAGTGCAGAAGCTCCTTTAGCGAACCTATTACAGACGATTACCAAGCAATCTTTAAATAAATAAGCTTGTTAAGATTAATGAATCAGCTTTCTTCCTTCGGATAGCTTCGCAATGCTTCGGAAAGGGGTTTACGAGGAATAAGACGTCAATTAGGAGAGTAATAATGGTAAATTGGTCGGTGAGCTATCCTATTTCTTTACTAGTTTGGTCCAAAAGTTAAGTTACGCCTGGCAAGCCTTGCTGGTGATCAGTTAATAACTGTCAGAGACTGTAAAATTTATAAATAAATATAAATATCATGGGACACTTGACACCAATTTGACCTAGTCCCAAACTAAGCAAAGCTTGTACTATGGACACTACGCAACGGATAAACATACTTATATAGACAAATACATACCTAAATACAAATATTAAACATCTAAGACCCGCGAGCAAACATTCGCATTATTCATACAAATATCTGCCCCGGCCGGGAATCGAACCCGGAACCTCAAGTTTCCTAGTCAGGTTCTGTAACACTTAGCCATCCGGTCGTCAATGCAACACTTTTTTTGTGGAATGGGGGGCAAACGAGCAAACGGATCGCCTGATGGTAAGCGATTACCGTCGCCCATGGACACCTGCAACACCAGAAGAGTCACAAGTGCGTTGCCGGCCGTTTAACACCATTGACTTAGTCACAAACTAAACATAGCATTTGTTATTTCATTGCGTTTCTTTCCTTTTTGTTTTATTTTCGTTAATAATAATATTTTTGTAAGTAAATTTAAATCTATAAGCCGTAGTGTGAAATAAAGAAAATTGATAAATTTGTAAACCGACTCAGTTAAGTGCCAAGATCACAGGCATTCAGTCTAGTTGGGTACTCACCAGCGACATCTGGTATATTGTAATAGTGGTCATTTTTAGATAAATAAAATATATTCTTATCCTTATTCTTCATACAAATATCCGCCCTGACCGAGGATCGAACCCGGAAACTCAAGTTTTCTAACCACTTACTACGGTCGTCAAAGTACACTAAAATAAATCCGGCCATTATTAAAAAACTTGTTTCTTAGAAACAAGTTATTATGAAACTTGTTTTACTTCGCTCCGCCCCATCTGCTGACCGCAATTTTCAGCTTAGTGAGGCTAGAATTAATGTGACCAAGCCAGGGTACACCTGTACTCGGAGATTAAAAAATAAATCGAAATCTGGAGATCTTGGGCTTATTTTGCTGTGATTGAGAGTAGATTAAGACGAAGATTGGAGCAGCTGTAAGTTCTTTTAAATTAAGTCAATAAGTAAGTCATTAAGTAAGTAATTTTGTTAAAAAATCTTTGGAAAACTTATAATTCCTTAGAAAAAATAAATTAGCTACTGTTTATTTCACTTAAAGTAATGTTTGGAATAATTTTAGTACGCAGATTTTCATTTGGTAAAATTTCTTTGAGCGAAATAATCATTACTATTTTTACTTTAGTTTTATATTATTAAACTAGAATTTAGCCGCGGTTTTTCACGCATAATCCATAGATCTGGCAGTTGAATTGAACTTCCAGGATTTTACTAAATTCTAATGAGAACAAAGTGTGGTGTCGCGATGTCGGGTTAGAATTATACCTCTTAATTTCTTCCGTGGATGTCGTAAGAGGCGACTGAGGATATAGGTTAAGGTATACCGTAGGCGACAGGCTAGCAACCTAAAAATGCCTAAAATTGCTTAAAGTGGCTCCGAAGCGGTAACGTTTCGTATGCTGTGCCTACCCCATTTGGGAATACAGGCGTGATGTTTGTGTGTGTGTGTGTGTGTGTGTGTGTGTGTGCATGTGTCTAATGAGAATTCTTGAAAATTACGTGTCGTGGTTTTCATTGACGTTGCATTAAAAACAACCGAGCAAAATTTAATGACAATAATTTTTCACTTACGCAAGCATCCCACTCTTCCGAAACTGCATATTGTATATGAATTGTGCTGAAGTCCGTGTCAGTACTGTACCACTCACAGGGCTTGCCGGCATCGACACCGGCGCAGTGGAAAAACGAAGCCCCGTGCCGTGCACGACCATGCTGGTGCCGGGCTGGCCAATGGAAAAACGCTCTAAGAGTTAGGCAACTACTGTTTCAGAGAAATCAACTTCTGTTGTAACTGACTAAAGGGAAAGGAAAGAGAGAGAAGGAGGAGGAGGAGCGGGAGGAGGGAAAGGGTACATTCAAGGGTAAGGTCAACGAAAAAGAAACATAACACGTTCTTCGTTTCTGTGTAAGTGAATAAATGTCTTCTTTCTTTCTTTCTTTCTTTCTTTTCTTTCTTTCTTTCTTTAGTAGTATTCCAATAGTCTGTATAAACTATCCTTATACTTCTGATACCCAGATTATACGCGCATTACATTAAACGGCAATCAAGCACTAATACAAAAATGAGGAGGCCGATTCATCAAATTCTCTTTTGTGAAATGGCACGTCGATCCCTAAATATTAAATAAAACTATTTCCTTTATTACCTTCCATATTTTCTCTCGCTTACCAAATGGAAAATGTAGACGTAGGTTTTTACCTCTATAAATACTGCCTTGGAAATGTTTGCTAATAAATTGTAAGTAGGTTCAGGATTTTAAGATATTATAAATAGTGTTATAAGTAAAATAAATACTTTGGCAGATTTGTAAATAATTTTCGTGAATTTTGCACGTTTTTTAGCCGACTTCTCAAAGGATGGTTATGTTATTTAAGCTTATATAATATAATTATATATTGTTTATTTATAAAACAATGAAAATTTACAGCATTACAATTACGCCGTAAATTTAAAATATGAAAATAATTAGATAGGGTCAGGAGTACTCTAAACTGACGTGCATGCATGAAAAGATCTATGAATGTAGAGGAAGCGAGAGTTGTATACCAGGATCGTAGTAAGTGAAAGGAGGTAGTCTCTGCCTACCCCGTTGGGATAGAGGCGAATTTTATGTACTTATTAAAAGTTTCAAAACTATGTACTAAAGACTCTAATTCCGACGCAATAAGGCCGTAGTAACATTATTTTGAGGAGTTCGAATAGATACTTATTTTTGGACTTGACTGTACGTACGTATGTAAAAGAGCGTTTATACCAGCTGAGCTGTCAACGTTGCATTCTTGTTAGTTTTTCTCGATTATTCCATAAAAATTTGATGAAAATTTAAAATATGATATATAGAACTCTTCTTAATATATAAGTTAATGTGTCTACTCAATAATTATTTGGTACAGACTTTTATTTTCTTTAAAAACCGGTTATAAACATTAATTCGTTTTTAAAGAATATAAAAGTCTATCACGAAGAATTATTGCAGTAGACACATTAACTTATATATTAAGAAGTGTTCTATCATACTACATTTTTAATTTTCATTCAACTTTTAAAGAATAATCGAGAAAAACTAACAAAATTGCAACGTTGCCAGCTAACATTACGAAATAATCACAATCGAAATAATCAAAGTAAAAAGGAATTTTAAAAGTTATGTATGTATATCCTTCAAAGGTATGAGATAAGATAGTGTTAAAACTTTAATAGTTTGTATCAGAAATGTGATTTGGGTCCTATTTCAATCTTGACACGAAGCTAACCCATTTCGCTCATGTAAAAGGAAATTGCTTGTCATTTTGAAGGTTCTCTATATCAACAACAATAAGCTACTGGAAAGCTTATATTGGGAGCTTTCGCAAACATGTACAAAACGTATATTGGCAATGCCAGTCATGGAGTTGGAGCGTTTTTACATTATCCGATCCGATCATACATTTTACTTGCCCCGATATCGTATCGTCTTCCGATACTATTTTTTTTTATTCGACTGGATGGCAAACGAGCAAGTGGGATTCCTGCTGGTAAGAGATCACCACCGCCCATAAACATCTGCAACACCAGGAGTATTGCAGATGCGTTGCCAACCTAGAGGCCTAAAATGGGATACCTCAAGTGCCAGTAATTTCACCGGCTGTCTTACTCTCGACGCCGAAACACAACAGTGCAAGCACTGCTGCTTCACGGCAGGATTAGCGAGCAAGATGGTGGTAGCATATACCTGCAAAAACTAATTTTGGATCGGATAATGTGAAAACCCTCTAATAATGTACTTAGGCGAAGGTATCATTTTTGGTAAATATTAGGGTAGACCGGGGACAATAGAAACACGTTATGATTGAAACAAGTCAAATTTCTCGAAAACTATGATACCTACGGGTATGACGCAACACTCAGAACACGCGGTCGGCCACGGCTGTATCCTCGACCAATAGCGCTCGTGCGACCGAGCGGCGTGGACTTGTCGAGGAGCCATTGAAATTTTTCGCAGTCAAAAACATGAATTTGTGATCTACTATGTTTTCTTATAACTTTGTTTACTCTTGTATTTTGACTGATTAAATTATTGGAGGGTAATAGTAAGGAATAAACGCGTGTTTTGATTGTTATGGATCAGCTTTAGAGTGTCTTTGATGAGTAATATTTGACCTTGAATTAAAAAATGTGATGTGGGGACGGTAGAAACAACTTGCTTGTGGACGATTGAAACGTTTTTATCATCCACGCGTTTTAATCGTCCCCAAAAGTAACCCACTTCAAATATAAGGAGGTTCTGTGTTCGATGCACATACATGCTGTTCACAAACATTGCTGCTATTTTTGACCTAGTTAAAAATATTTTATTTAGTAGTGTCAAATTAAAACCGCTAAATAATAATACTTTTATAATAATAATATATATTTCAAAGGATAGTATTTAAACGCACATAAAAGACTTTTTTTATTCAAAAAAAAATCGAATCAAAATTACGGATAACACAGCAAAATACTCCACTCAAAATATAACCTAATAAAAAAAATACAAAACCTTGTAACTCTTTTTTTTTATATAGCTTCTATTTTTGCACATCAAATATATAATTACCTATCAATTTATTTTCAGCATGTATAGGTATACTTTTTACATAACCAGCACTATTAGGGGCCAAATAAATAAGGTTCTGGTCACAATTGTACCTAACGCTCCTCATAGGCGTATAGAGGGGGGCCGGGTGGGCCGTGCCCACCCCAGTATGGTCTATTACCCACCCCAGGTTGTTGGGCTACCGATTCAAAATTATATAATACTGATATCTTCACACAAAAATCTAGGCCAGGCCTCCCTGAATAATAACCCTAGATACACCAATGACGATCCTTCTCGCTCCGTTCGTCGTCGTACCTAATTTTCTGGTGCCAAATTTACAGTAAAAGTTATTTTGCTATGAGAATGAGTATCATCTACGCACGCTCTAGTTAATTTGCTGTGGAGTCAGTATTTTTGCTGTGCAGTCAGTATTTTTGATGTGATTGTAGTATTTTTGTATAGTTTGTGTTGATGTATATTTTCGAATTATCTGCAGTACTAGTTTTGCTAAACATTTAGTTTATTTGTATTGAAATAATTTAATTGATGTACAAAGGTATATAAATGATGAGAATAAATTGATAGGCAATTATTTATTTGATGTGCAATTAAAAATATTCCTTTTTCAAATTCGCATAAAGGCGTTAGGTATAAACTACACATACTTCAGTATTTTCACGAGACTGACTATAAGTAGGTACCTACAATTGTTAACAGATAAGGTTGGTTATTGTAAGAGCGTTTATACCTGCTGAGCTGGCAACGGTGCATTTTTGTTAGTTTTTCTCGATTATGCTGTAAAAATTGAATTAAAATTAAAAATGTATTCTGATTGAACTGTTCTTAATATATATTGTGTCTGATGCAATAATTATTCGTGATAGACTTTTATTTTCTTTAGAAACCATTCATTAACAATTTTTCGTTTATAAAGAATATATAAGTATCACGAATAATTATTGGAGTAGACACATTTATATTAATATATTAAGAACATTTCTAACAGACCTAATTTTTAATTTTCATTAAATTTTTATGGAATTCATATATTTATATCAGAAAAAGTTTAAGAACATTTTTATTTCATCTTGGCATATGAACTTAAATATTTTTATAAATAAAATATCGGAGTGGTTATGATTGAAACATTGTTATAATTGAAACAAGCACTTTTGTATGAAAAATGAATATGCTTTTTCCACTTTAATTCTGTATTGTTTTGTTTACTCTTGAATCATAACTACTTCGATTAAGTTAAATTTATAAGGTAACAGCAACAAAGACAGCTAAAAGTCCTATACATTTTTTTTATGCGCGTTTTTTAAATCGAGATGTTCAGAAGGTCATAAATTGTAAAATATTTATGTTATGCATGTGGAATTTTGATGAGCTCATTGTATACTATGGTAGCGATGAAAAAGATTATAACAGATAAAATTACTTTAATTGTGCCGAAAATATTAGGGTGTTTCAATTGACCCCACATAGTGTTTCAATTGTCAGCCATGTGTGGTCAATTGAACCACTCTGCCCCATTATCTTTATTACGTTATGGACAAATAACTATGGATGCTAGACCTTTCAAGTTCATCTTATTTAGGAACCAGATAACTAAACTTGAAATAATTTAGGTCTACATCTTTCTAACCATGAAAATAAAAAAGTTACAGGCGGTTAAGGTAAAATCGTTTCAGTTGTCCCCGGTCTACCCTAACTATGTTCTGGCTTCTTACCCGCGGTTTCACTTGCTTTAAAATTACAATACAATGACTCTTTATTGTACGGTCAAGGACTTCAGTTCATGAGCCACCATGGAACCATTTCACAGTAAACGTCATAGCGAGATCGCATTAATTAACAAGAAAACACGTAATAACTTTCCTTTGAAAAGGTTCCATTGTGGCTCTTAAATTAAAATCCTTGACCGTACACCATAATAGTAAGCGATACAGAAAGCAGGTACACAGAAAGAACATGACAAGGTGAGCAATCCCATTAATATTGTAAATGCGGAAGTTTGTAAGTCTGATTGTCTGTTACATCGCCGCTGAACTGAGTGAGATGAAATTTGTTATACCTACAGATAGTTTGAGTCCCGGGGAAAGACACAGGATCGTTTCCCGAAAAATTGCATTAAACGTTATTGCGATGAACGTTACGAAATCTACGCGGACGGTGTCGTGGTATATATATTATTTTGTTACGGTCTAAGATTTATACACTCAAATTGCTACAAATTGTAAAAGACTTAAGACTTGTAAGAGACTGAGGATAGCAACCTGTCACTATCGTACCGTTTTTGTCAAACTTAAAACCTAAAATTGCTAAAAGTGGCTCCGAAGATACCGCTACGTTTCGTGTGCGCTGCCTACCCCATTTGAGAATACAGGCGTGATGATTGTCTGTCTGTCTGTCTGTCTGTAAAAGACTTGGTCGACTAACCGCTAAGCAATATACAATGCAAAACCCCCAAACCCAACCCTTCTAACGATTGTCAAGGCAAAGGCCCTCTGTTTGATGTCATGATTCGTGAACCCATTTACCAACCTTTATTTTGCATTCAATCTTCGCATTAAAATCAAAGGTCGATCCAATAAGTAGGAGACGTTATTACAAAAGCGAATAATACATCAAACGTCGCTGCGACGTTTCTCTACGTCAATAACGTTTGCTAACGCTCTGTTAGCGAAGAAGGGATGTGGTTTACAATTATGAGTGCCTTCATATTTCAATATGACTTCGGCAATGGTTGTGCTTTTGATAATAAAATAAATACCACGTGTTTTTCGTAAATGTTGCATTAAAAAAAAGTATAAATAAAAACTAAAAATAAAATAATGTGTTTTATTTAAGTACAGTCGAATAAATTGAAACATGACCCAGGAACATCAATTTCACTGTGATTTCCTTGAAATAAAATAAAATGAAATTTTATTTGCTATATATGTAGTACATTATATAGTTTTTGTTTCATACATTTAGACTATATAAGTCATGCAAATATTGTTTTTGATACATGCATCACATGCTAACAATAATGACTCCGTAGTTTGTATCAAACGATTCTAGTTGACACCATTCATACATTTACTAACGCAAAGACTTATATAATCCAAAATAAATATTAAGAATTAATAATAATGATAATTATCAAAAATGTATACATGTCAGTTCTAATTTAGAGAAGAAATTTATTATAATGTCATGTTTATTCAATAGTAATATTAATAAAATTACTTAATCTAAGAATTTAATGAGAATGTCAAACAAAACCTTGACAAAAGTATGAGCTGTCAACATGACATTAGTAGCACAAAGATCCACCCTGGGTTTTGATTCAATTTGTTCGACAGTACAATAAAAAGTTTTACAATATAAAAGACATATCCAATAGTATAGAACTGTCAAGTAGTATACTTATAATATTGTTAAATATTATCCAAGACTTTCGTCGCAAAGATTGTTTTATCTCTGTCCCGCAGGGCTACAATTTTTTACTATCAATTATGAAATCCAAGCAAAAGAACAAGTTTGCACTTTAAACCTTAATTAATCACCGGATTTTTAAATGCTGTACTCACTGTGTGTCTGTGTATCTCTGTGTGTGTGTGTGTGTGTGTGTGTGTGTGTGTCTTAAACAGGTGGACCAATTTAAATGCGTTTTTTTTATTTGAATTCAGTTTTTTTAGCAATAAGAATAATAATAACAATACAATTTATTGCATTAATTTCGGTATTTCGGGTTTAGTGCAATGGTTCTTAGACGTTTCATCAAAATTAGTTTTTGAGATATTGAATTTTGAAGTGACAAAATCGGGGGCTTTCCAAGTTTTGTTGATTAGGTTATAGACCATTTTCAGTTTTTTTTTAAATAATATTTTAGTTATCTACATTCATCCATCATCATCCAAGCCTATATACGTCCCACTGCTGCTGTAGGTATATAGGCCTGTTCTCATAATCAAACGGCTCGGGCTGTAGTTCCCACCTGCAACTTCACAAACACACCATTGAATCGCTTTCTTTGTTTATACAGTCTTTTACACGATGTTTTCATTTACTGTAAAAGTTGTGGTAAATTTCAAATGTAATTTCGCACATGACTTTCAAATACTCAGAGGTACCATCAGCCAAATATGTGGTCAACCACCCTAAAGTTGACAATCGTTTGCATGTCATAAAACAATAAGGCCAATAGACGTGTCTGTCAACTTGAAAGTTCAACTTTAGCGACATATTCATTTGATAGGAACTTGTTTAGAAATTGAGAGACCACTTATTTGGCTGATGGTACCAGCCCGCGGACGGACAGACAGACAGACAGCGTAGTCGCATTACTAGGGGTCCTATCGTCACTCCTCGGTCGGTGGAGGTTTTATTACAAGCTTTTATTTAGTTTCACCTGTCCCGTTGTCTGTCTGTCTGTCTCTAATCAAATCTTGCAAGTCAAATTCGACCAACTTCCAGTAGTTGGATTGGCTTTAAATTTGTTACACTTATGTTAATTGCGTGACAGACAATAATCTGGTAAAGACATCCTGGTAGTCCAGCCAGGATCGGCTCCACAGGAGGGAACTCTTCAACGGTTAATGGCATTGACTTGAAATTTGGTATGCAAATGTAGTTTGGGTGACGATACAAGTAAAGGTAACAAAAAGTACAGTCAACAAAAGAAAGCTTGTATTAAACATTAAATTTTTACCCAAAACTATTTTAGTTTCAAGTCCGCTGGCTGCTCGCGTCGATGTGTTAAATCCCAAATCTAACCGAGAGGGTTATTTAATGCGAAAACAAAATACAGCCGTTACCGTTCAGTCACCAATGAATCAATTCCACACGTGAATCTCTGCGCCCTATTTTACGTTGGCACCTCACTTCGGAAAACATGCAAATATATTTGACTGCTCTGAATCTGAGTAGTTCTTGAATAAGTTCATCCTTGGTTAGTGTAGTTTCGTTATGTTTTCACTTGTGACTGGATATGGATATAGAATACATACGTGAAAGTCTTCGTAATTATTTACTCTAAGTTTTTGTTTTGAAGTAAAATATTTTTGTTAAGTTTCATAAGGCGTATTCTCCTTCCTTTTAAGTTTAAGTAAGTTAACAGAGTTCTAGACTTGTTATTAACATTTTCATTAGTTCTCATTTAATGATTTTTAAAAGCTATTGGGCTTAAGGATTTTATGAAAGTATTTTTTTATTTCAGACTTTCCTATTTGATGCTCCTATGAAAATGTTTTTTTCCAGTGAAGACCCCGCGCTAACACTCGAAGTAGAGGAAGACCACCAATGAAATAGAACATCTGCCAGCAGGCAGGTGGTGGATGGATGCAGATGACGATGACGATGATGAAAATAATAGCTTTAAATTGTTATGAGATATAGGTATTTGGAATACATACATAATTACATATATAAAATCACGCCTCTCCCCCAACGGGGTAGGCAAGTCCCGCTTTCTCTACATTCTTTATGTTTTATTTGATACCCCACATTGTTACAGTTAAATGAAAAATTAAGAAAAGCTAAAGAAAAAGAAAGAAATAAGAAGAATGTGGAAGGTGAGCAAAGTAATTGTTTTAGTTCATTAATAAATGTATGTATGTGCAAACATACATATACATAACACTCCTTTGGGCAGTAGGGTAAAGAAAACAACAACGGAAGGCGTTGCAATCTATAAATTATGAAACAAGAATATTGAAGAGACAATGCCAAAATGTTGAAAACAATTAAACTAGTATGCTTAATGAAAACAGACCTCAAAATAACAAGACTTATTCATCTTCGACCCCAGAATTTAAGCTAAAAATAAGATTTACCCTATCCCATTTGCCTAACCTTATTTTCACCTGTTTTCGAATCCATCAACAGTAATGAAAGTCCGCATAGATTTAATAAAAAAATGAAACTTTTCTATAAAAGAAAAACAAAATTTCCGACGCTGAGCAAAGAAAAATGAGTTTGAACCCTTTTTGTTGTCAAAAGGGGTTGCTTTAAAAGTTTTTATGTAATATCACGCTAAGACGAAAGAGGAAATAATAAGGAATTTCTTTTGAAATGAGATAACACGGGACAGGTGAAAGAATTTAAGGACCATTGGCTGGTAAAAATACCTGGGCGACCGAGCTTTGCTCGGGCTAAAATTCACCAAGCTATATAGATCCATTTGTCGTCCCCGAAAAACCCTACATACTAAATTTCATCTAAATCGTTGGAGGCGTTTCCGAGATTCTGTTTATATATATATTTATATATACACAAAAATCGCTCGTTTAAAGGTTTTACATTGATAGATAGATGGATTAGATGTCTAAGGAAGTTTAACTTTGATTTGACCATTGTTAGGTATGTCTGATGTATTTTTGTTATTTGAAATTGTTTTAAGATGTTTATAAAACACATTACGTCGATGACACTGCAATGGCAATTCGCGGTTGTTATTTTTAAACACAAAGATATTCAATTTTCACGCTCTCCTGTAAAATTTGCCTCTATTTAGTCAGATACCTACGCGATATTAGCCACAGTTTGTTACGCGGCATTACTGGTACAGTCACCAGCACCAATATCTGACAGCGTGCATAAATATCTGATACGACTCTATTTCTAGGGCCGGAAGGACGTGTCAGATATTTTTGCACGCTCCGCTGTGGTGACTGTACCTACTGGTATCATCGATGGTTCGTATTGTATAAATAAAATAATAGATTTCAATAAATTGCAATGCTCGCGTTTGTTTTTTAAAAGTATTGCGTGTCCGTTTCACTGTTTAATACAATATTCAAGTCTCTAGCACCAGTAGTTTGGGCTGTGCGTTGTCTGTCAGTCAGTCAGTCACGGTACTGTTTTATAGGTACAGACAATACGGTGACTCTTTATTGTACACCAGAAATAGTAAGCGATACAGAAAACAGTTTGTGTCTGTATGTTTATTGTTGTTTTTCATTATTTTATCTGTGTTTACAGTCCTGATGGTCTCAAAGAAAGACCAGCGCCGTCCGCAAAGTCGGCATTGTGTTGATTTAGGACCATTTAGTGACGGTGATAAGTATTTTTTTTGTTTCATCATTTTATGCTACGAATACATGTATTTCTTTCTTTATAAGCTATAGTTTCATGGAAGCATTTTATTTTCTGTACACGTCACTCCAGTATATATGAAAAGTAAACACAGCTGTTTGCGCGAGTTGCTGACCGTATAGTAACGAGCCACTAAATCCGTGCGCCAAATATAAAGTGTAAATGTCGGAATCGAGTTTATTGCAATTTTGGACCTCGGTTGATGTAAGGTAAACGTTGTAGCGGGTTCTTTTACTCTAGTCAGTAATGTCTCTCGTTGTACGGCTGTCGGCGGCCGATCGTAAAATCCACCAGATCACGAAATTCCTAGGCGTATCGTGAAATGGCGCCAATTCATGAATTGGCTAAGTAGCATCCGCCACATCGTTCAAAAATCACCGTTTAACGATTTGCCTAGTGACGTTTAGGCAGGTCATCAAATTCCTAGGCATATCATGAAACGCCGCCATATAGGTTCTGGCACTTCGCCGGCCACTGACGTGGCACGCTCAATTCGCTCGCTCGGCTCGTGCGTTGTGGTCACAACTTAATTCAATTCAATTCTTAAAAGTATAGCTCCATCGATACTATCGATGATTCCGCCAATGTCGAGGTTGGAAAAGACACTATCGGTGTGGTCACAACTTATACTAACCACTCTTCGCTTCGCTCGTCATACCTAAATTTTTCTTTTTTTTATACCCGGTATAGAGCTAGGAATGAAGGAAGGTGGTAGATTTTTGTTTTGACATTCATAAGTGCTTGTTGTAGCCTAATTTGAATAAAGATATTTTGACTTTGATTTTGACTTTGACTTTGACTTTGAATATTGACGAATGTGTTGCTCTAATCGATCTGCCGTATTGTTCCTCAGAGGCACATCGTGATATGCCTGGCCAACTTTTAGGCATATCACGAAATGGTGCCAATTCACGATATGCCTAGGAATTTCGTGATCTGGCAGATTTTAGGATCGGCTGCCGACATGGCAATTCTAATACGCTGACCGAGAAAAGTGCCCTATAGTCACCTGTGACACAGACAATTTCATATTGACTTTCCATACATCCACAAAAGAAATCATAATGAAATTGATTATGAAAAAGTCCCTCTCTCCATCATCAGCCGGAAGACGTCCACTGCTGGACAAAGGCCTCCCCCTTAGAAAGCCACAATGAACGACAACTCGCCACTTGCGTCCACGCTTCCCGCTTCTCTCACGATGTCGTCAGTCCACCTGGTGGGAGGCCTGCCAACGCTTCTTCCGGTTCGTGGTCGCCACTCGAAGACTTTTCCCCCAACGGTAACGCCCATTGCAGCAACGATACTTATAATAACTCAGCGAGTTATGGAGAGGACGATGCTTGGGGTTCCTCCAGGGGATCGAATCAGAAATAAGGATAAGTAGAAGAACGCGAGTCAGAGACTTAGCTAAGCGAATTTGCTAATTGAAATGGCAATAGGCAGGTCATATGGGAGAACAGATGGCCGCTGCTGAGACTGTAACGTTCTGGAATGGATAATTTATTGAATCAGGCGTTACTTTGCGGAGGTCCTTCAATGAACTAAAAGAATTTCTTTGCTCACCCGCGATCTTATGATAGCTAAGTTACCCTATGACCACATCTGGTAGTATGGTGTACGGTTGTGTTGCTCTGAAGGCGAGCTCTGGTTGAGTTCGAAACGCGTCAGTGTAGTTTAGTGGTGGTTATATAGATGGGTTTGTGTGATTTGTGTGTGTTCTTACAGTTTGGAGGTAGAGGAACTGCATGATCGCATATCTTGCATAAAGTTAGCTATCATAGGGTCGCGGGTGAGCATAGAAATTATTTATAGGAATGGAGACCGCGGATTAGCAAGTGCAGCGAAGGAGGCTCACCAACAAAAGAGACGGATGACCTGTTTAAAGCAGCAGGTTCACGGTGGATGCCGACCGCGTCCAGCCGAAGCAACTGGAGGTCTACGGGGAGGCTGATGTCCAACAGCGGAAGCCCTACGGGTGGAATGATGATGATGATGAATACAGGTGGTAGGACCTTGTGCAAGGTCCGCCCGGATTGCTACCACCATCTTGCTCGCTAATCCTGCCGTGAAGCAGCAGTGCTTGCACTGTTGTGTTTCGGCGTGGAGAGTAAGACAGCCGGTGAAATTACTGGCACGTGAGGTATCCCATCTTAGACCTCTAGGTTGGCAACGCGTCTGCAATACCCCTGGTGTTGCAGATGTTTATGGGCGGTGGTGATCTCTTACCATCAGGAGACCCACTTGCTCGTTTGCCATCCAGTCGAATAAAAAAAAAAAAAAAAACATCCGTAGCAACACTATCCTAAAACCCTTCCATTGCAGATTGCAGGTAACTAGCTCCATAAACCTGTACAAGTATACAAGGTATACGGTATACAGGTATACAGCCCGCACGCCTTCAGCTTGTTCATATATAATGCGTCAGATAACGAGGGGCTGACAAATGCGTCCGCAAGGCGCACACACTCGCGCATACAGCCTCCTAACTGTCGCTGAAGTTGTAGGAATATTGGGATAAAAAGTTACCTGAGGTATTCCTTATTTCCAATGTTATCTGTCTTGTACCTATTGTAATTTTTGGTTTGTGATGGTGAATAAAAATTTATATTATTATTATTAAATTTCATCCAAATCAGTCCAGCCATTTTATCATGAAGGCGTAATACTCCGTCGCGCTCAAAAAGCCTATTAAAAAAAAAACCAGCGCTGGGGTGTTTATTATTAACGCTTCAGCATTATGCTGAGCCAGTGTCCGATTCACAACCGCAATGACGCATACTTCTTTCTACATGTTGTCTATTTGTACTTATTACTATTGTTGTGTCTTGCTTGTGTTGTGAATAAATGTATTTTCTTTTTCTTTCTTTCCTTCTTTTATTATTATTGTCAACGCAAAAATCCAAAAGTTTTAGTTTAATTATCTTTTTCTTTGAAATATCTAAAATCTTGACAGAATGGTCATCGTCGGTTGAAGACTGTTAGTGGAGATGACCAAATTCTTGGAACAAACTAGATTCCGACGTTTGTAGCTATCACCCTCACATAATTAGACAAAGAAAACTCACAAAACGTTACGTCAGGTTACAACTTTGTAATTGATCCCGTTCTGACGAGACTTAATGTGATGAACTTAACATAAATCAAACTAAAACTATAAAGTAAAGGCGTCGTAGAGACTTCCTGCCACAAGCATCGACCCTAGGACAGGCCACATTACCTCTCTGAACAGCTGCTATTCCTGATCTTTGCGAAAGATAAAAGAAGAAGACAAAGACACTAAACACTTTGTTGTAGTATATTGTGTCTTAAGGGCGGTAAATAAGGAATTACGAACGAGAGTCTATTAGAAGCCCGAAGTCGAAGACTGAGGGCTTAAATGAGTCGATGTTCGTAATTCTAGTACCGCCCGTGCGACATACAATGTTTTTCATCACATTTGCGAGTAAAATTGTATATTTGTAAAAGAAAAACTAATATTTTATCAAAAATTGCCGATACCGCTGATTGCGCTCTTGGCAATCCGCAGCATGTGCATGGCGTGCGTGTGCAGCGCGCGCACGGAGCAGCAGCACACCATGCAGTAACAAACTCATTTACCGACCTTGGGCTTCATGGCATGAAAATTAGTACGGGCAATGACTCATTTACCAACCACGGGTTTCATGACAAGCACATTAAGTCGAGGGTTTTATTAGGGGGGTTGCAACCAAGGTAGCCTGCATGTTACGACACTGTTTACGAGCAAGTGTGATGAAAGAGATTTATCTGCCTGTTTGGCTCTGGCCTCAGGCGACCCCAGCACTGGTGCTTTACTTCCCTCGAAGATTAGGAATAGCCATTGTAAATTTCATGTTTCATAAAATAAAAGTGCCAAATCTGTTTGAATGAAACTGTGCCCACCCAGATATGCGTACGTAGGCGGGCGAAAGAAACGTGGTAAGGCATTTTTTTACGTTTTTCACATGAAGCCGTTTAACGATAAGGATGATTGAGAATTTGTGTCCGTAATATATAAATTTACGCCCAAGAAAAAATTGGGTAAGTAAAATTGTTGAAGATATGGGTGTTTATTAAAAGTGTCATTTTATTGTGAGTCTGGTGAGTATTATAATACCGGGTGTGGCCTGTAATACGAGCAAATAATTAAAACATAGATCGTAGTCGTCAACATTAATTCAGTGACTTTTAAAAATAATGGAGTCTTAGATTTTCCCTTTTTCATACTTACAAATTAAATACTGTTATCAATGTACGCCATCCTAGAACCCAACTGACGTCGCCTGTCACGCTACAAACATCAAACATTTTGCTTTACATAGCTTCTTCGAATAAACTTTAAAGTGCAATAACAATTAAAAAAAATATATTTTCAAAAGTCGCTGTACTTAATGTTGTTCAGTTTGACGAGTACGATCTATGTTTTAATCATTTGCTCGTATTACAGGCCACACCCAGTATAATATCAAGGAATATTACCGCAAAGGAAATGGAATGATGGTTTTCTGTCAAGTGAAATATCGTACGACGGCGTTGATAAATCAATGAGCGCAGAAATTATTATTCTTCCAGAGTTGCGGGGTCAAACCCGCCCAAACAAAATCTAATGTAATCTGTCTATCTAATACCTTTAAACGAGAGGTTCTTGAATATATATTTATATATATATTTCGGAGATCTCTGACAAGTAAGTGTCACGTCAAGTAAGTGTGTGTGTGTGTGTGTGTGATAACACGACCAAACAAAACACAAACTTTAGGCAATACGTCCTCAGGTTTGACCTTGCAACCCTCACTTTGTCATTTTTGGAGACTCTATGGGAATTGGAGTGTTTCTTCGGTAAAAAAATATATACTTAGTCTATCAGTTAAATTATCAAAAAGCATTAAACATGTATTTTTATTGTCAATCCAACAAAAAATTACGAAGATGAAGTGCTAAGCAGACACATAACACCTTAAACTTCAGTTTTCTTGTGACCACGGCAGCTGCAATATGGCCGAAACGTCGAGGTAAACATTATATTACTAACAATACAATACAAATATTATTTATTGCACACCACAAGTCGGTACAAAAAATCTATATATACACATACTAACGTGATAAGTCCGTATTTGAAATTTAACGATGTCTTGATAACTTATATAATATGTATGCCCGAATACAGTCATCAGCTCCAATATCTGATACAGCAAAACGTTAAATAAATTATCTACTTTACGACTATTTCTAGGGCTGGTAGAACGTGTCCCATATTTTTGCAGCCTCTGCTGTGGCAGATATTAATACAGGTGACTGTACATACCTACCATTAAACGGGTGAGTATAATTTCGTCTAAAAACGGCAGGTCTACGTAGCAACTTAGCAATATTTATTGGTCTAAGTAGCAAGTGGCTTAAGAAGCAACTGGTCTAATAAGCAGCAACTTGTCTAAGTATCAAGTGGTCTAAAATTCTTTGACTCATAGTCGACGGAGCTCCTCTTCGCGAAGCTCCTATTTCGCGTGGCTGAGCCGCTTCGCACCTTGACGCAACTCTAACTTAACCTAATCCTAATTTACCTATGTTTTTCAAGTTTTTGACAAAGTCAAAGTCAAATTCAAAATATCTACCGGGTGTGGCCTGTAATACGAGCAAAAAATTAAAACATAGATCGTCCTCGTCAAACTGACCAACATTAGTTCAGCGACTTTTAAAAATAATGGAAATTTTAATCATTAACTTTATAATACGCCTTAGATATTTATGTCTTCTTGACAATAGATCTGAATTTTGTATCCGTTAAAAACAATCAATTAATCAAATCAATCAATCATTTATTTTGCATTATAAGTTCAGGTATTACATAAAGTTGCAGTTCCATTGGCATATAATTTTGCTTCACTAAACTTTACCAGAAACTAACTTTATCAGGTTAAGACTAGTTGCTTTTTAGACCACTCGCTACTTAGACCAGTTGCTTTTTAGACCAATTGCTACTTAGACCAGTTGCTTTTTAGACCAATTGCTACTTAGACCAGCTGCTTTTTTAGAAAAAATGATACTAACCCCGTGTTTCGTCGCTACCACATTTTACCTTAACGCCACGTCTCTCTTGATGGCTCTTCATACCGTAAATATTAGAAACAAAAGGGGTGGGATTGTTCTGTTAACAAGGAAAAGCAATTTAATGAGGCTTAGCTCTTAGACGTTATATGCCGCATTGTAATCTGCCAAGTCTGATTGCTAGAAGCCAGCCATTTTTAAGGGCCAATTGCTGTGCTTATGGTGGCGATTTAATTTAATAGTTAATTTGGGAGAATAATGGATTATAATCGAAGCTACTGAAGGTTGAGATATCTACACTATTTGAAACCTACTTATTAGCTAATATATATATTTTTTTTCATCATTTTGATGAATAGTGATCTTCCACTGTGCGTTTCCTTCGGCACTTCCTGCCACGTACAGTGAAATTGTGGAATCAACTTCCGCAAGCAGTGTTTCCGGACAACTACGATATTGGCGCTTTCAAGAAAAGGGCTTATACTTTCTTAAAAGGCCGGCAACGGACCAATGACTCTCCTTGAGTTGTTGGTACTCATGGCAGTGCTTGGTGATCATTTCCCAACAGATGACCCGCTTGAGAGAGGGAGAGAGAAACATTTATTTACACATATTCGACACACATAAAAATACATTAGATGGAAAAACATAAAAATAACATCGAATAGTATAAAGTGGGCCCGACTCAGCATAATGTTACGGCAAGCCGCAACGCTGCTTTTCAGTGGGACCCATTTAAAAACTAAAACATATAAAGAACATTACAACACACTATGACGACACGAACGCCAGCGGAAGGAAGTTCGCAAAGAAACTTTCAATCCGGAAGCATATGTGGCAACATTCGATTCGATTGCTTGCTCGTTTGACTCCCTCTCTTAACACGTTCACTGCGCAGCGGGAAGAGGCACAAAAGGCCCCTTGCGTGGCCGAAACTCTGTGCGGCAGCGAAAATAGTGTACTTTCGTACAGTGCGGGGAGGGTATCTTGAGTAATCGTTGGAGTAGGAAAGAGACAAATATTGTTAACCCCCAACGCAAAAAGAGGTGTGTTATAAGTTTGACCGCTATGTGTGTCTATCTGTGTGTCTGTCTGTGTGTCTGTCTGTGTGTCTGTCTGTGTGTCTGTCTGTGTGTCTGTCTGTGGCACCGTAGCTCTTAAACGGGTGGACCGATTTGAATGCGGTTTTTTTTATTTGAAAGCAGGTTTTCTAGCGATGGTTCTTAGACATGTTTTATCAAAATCGGTTCAGCCGTTTCAAGATCATCAGCTCTTTTGTTCGCTGCGGTAGGAATCTTAGACGCATAACGGGTATTTACTTTACTTCCAAACATATTTGGGACCTAAAATTTGAAATACCCATATATGCTATATAACTATGCAAGATTATGGAATTCTCGGCCAGATGCTGCAGCCAGGATATCCAGAACGCTAAAAGGTAAACTCTTGATAAAACCATAGCAGAAATATCGAGTTTGGATTCGTTTCGATCAGTATTTGATTCTACATACAATGCAATGGTGGCAACAGGATGAGCTGATGCTGCAGCCAGGATATCCAGCACACTAGTACACTCTATAAAAAATAATAGCACATATGTCGTGTTTGGATTCGTTTTGATCAGTATTTGATTCTACATACAATGCAGTGGTGGCAACAGGACGAGCTGATGCTGCAGCCAGGATATCCAGCATACCAGTATTCTCTTGAAAAAATAATAGCAGATAATGTGTCGTGTTTGATTCCTTTTGTATTTGATTCTACATACAATGCAATGGTGGCAATAAGATGAGCTGATGCTGTAGCTAGGATATCCAACACACTAGTACACTTTTAAAAAATAATATACCAAAGTTTAAAAAACATGAATTAAAAAAACTTAAATTTAAAATTTAAAAAACCCTTAACTTAAAAAAACGCCCAAAAAAACGCCGCCAAAAAGACAACTAAAAAGTAAAAAATAATTATGCACTACCAAGCTGTTGCCCGCGACTTCATCTGCGAAGAATTCGTTTATCCCTATCCCGCGGGGACTATGCTGATTTCCCGCAAAATTATCCTAAGTTAATTTAGTATAAGTACCTAGTAATATTTTTTTATATAAGCGTCGTCGGTGTCGGGGGACCGCTAAGGTTTACAGGAAACTAAAGTAGTTTTTTAAAGTATTAACCCTTGGTAAGTGATTTTAAGACTGTTCTATGTTTTCAACAAAAACCCTTTCTATCTCGCAAAAAAATTATCCTATAAGTATGAGTATGGTCTCATTCGATTCAGCGCAAAAAAATACACAGAAAATGAGACCTCACTCGCCTAGTTTGTAAAATTTGCATTTTTTAAGCGTTGCCCCCTGCCCATACCCCCTGCGAGGGGGTCAACATTTTGGTAGGATTCGGCAGATCCTCATTTCTAGTGTCAAGATAAAGTTATAAACAAAGTTTCATTGATGTACATATTTTGCCGCCAAAATTTCCCGTTCCCAAAGGGTGCCAACGGAACCCTATTACTGAGACTCCGCTGTCTGTCTGTTCGTCTGTCTGTCACAGGGCTCTATTTCTTGAGCAGTAATAACTAGGCACATGAAATTTTCACAAATTATGTATTAGTTTGGCCGCTATAACAGCAAATACTATGAGTAAAAATAGAATAAATAAATATTTAAGGGGGGCTCCCATACAACACACGTGATTTTTTGCCGTTTTTTGCTCGATATTAATAACGGCAACAGGTAGACGCTTGAAATATTCACAGAGTATTTAGTTGGATAACCACTTCAGCAATAAATAATTAAATTAAAAAAATATATATTTAAGGGGGGCTCCCATAAAACTAACTTGTTTTTTTTGCTAATGTCTAATGTTGTATAGATTATGGTACGGAACCCTTCGTGCGCGAGTCCGACTCGCATTTGGCCAGTTTTTACTTTAGGTACTATAATAGGTCCGTTGTATGAATTTCTCGTTAGTCTAGCTAAAAACTCTCGGATTCAAGGATTAGTATTTCTAAAGTACACATTGAGTACGATCGGACGTCGCAAGTTCGCTAATTAATTCTCTCCAAGTCTAAACACCAATTAGGACTTGCACGGACCTGAGTTAAATTTATAACTTTGAGTTAAACACTAATCTAGGTTTAAGCAGTGTTGAAATCTATATGAAACTGTCATCCATAATCTAGTGAAATGAAATAGTTTATTTTGCTTTAGTTTATTTAGCTTTAGAGCAGTGACACTTTTAACCTGATACACATACCTATATTATTTTTAAACCAAAATTAAAATTAAATACCTAATTAACATCATCATCATCATGAAACTACCGTGAGACTCACTCATATTAAATATAATGACCCGGATAACTCACGTCTTAAATCGAGTTAAGCTCGACATGTTTCGGGCTAATCCGTAGCCCTTCGTCTTCGGAGCAACGCGACTCAGCGGCTGCTGCAACACGCGCACACATGTCGAGCTAAACTCGATTTAAGACGTGAGTTATCCGGGTCATTATATTTAATATCATCATCATCATCAGCCTACAGCAGTCCACTGCTGGACATAGGCCTCTTCCATGGCGCGCCACAAAACAACACTCTGTTTTCAGCCCCTCGCATCCATCCGCCGCCAGCGACCCTATCTTAAGGTGATTTTCCACTGGCGGCGCCCGCTTGCGGTGGGCGCGCGAGAATGCATACAAATTTCAATTCTCGTCTCGCCTCGTCTGGTCTCGCCTCGCCGGTGGAAAATCATCATTAAGGTCGTCCGTTCACGTGCTTCAGGACGCCCTACACTACGTTTTCCCGTCCGTGGTCTCCATTCGAGGACTCGTCTGCTCCACCGTTCATCGGTCCTGCGACAGATGTGGTCAGCCCAACGCCACTTCAAGGAATTAATTCTCAAAGGAACGTCGGTGACTTTCGTTCTTCGAAAAACTCAAGAGGTGCGAGCCGGGGTTTGAACCCACAACCCTCTGTTTGAGAGGTGATAGGTCAAACCACTAGGCCACCACGGCTTTTTTAAGAACAACTGTCCAAAATTTAATTTTAAATGTATTAAAGAGAAGATTTGATCCCTATCCTGTGGGAATAATGGAACAAACAGTAGCCTATGTGTTATTCCAGACGTCCAGCTATCTACGTACCAAATTTCATCCGTTTTAGCGTGAAGGAGTAACAAACACACACACACACACACACACACACACACACACACATAAACTTTCGCATTTATAATATAAGTAGGATTTTAGGACACTGGAAAGACCATGGTATTGCATAGTACCCGTGGGCTAGATAAACGAATTTTTTGCAGGCGGAGTCGCGGGTAACAGCTAGTGTATTATAAAATCGCTTGCCGCCCCTACCAGTCGTATTGGTCGTAGATTCCTTTATCTCAAGGATTAATTTCGTTAGGTTCATAATAGTGGTCCCGAAGGCCCTGAAAGTTCTGACTGAATTAGTTTAGTTGAGTGATTGGTTTCTTACGAATAGGATGATATTTAGAATGTTCTGATGATTTAATCATGCTCAAGTAGTTTTGGTAGACCAGTTAGTGGAGTTCTCATTTCTACGAATCAGCTCAGTTTTTAACCGACTTCAAAAAGAGGAGAACAATTTGGTAGCATGGTGAACTGTGTTGCTATGAGGATGAACTTTGGTGGAGTTCGAAACGGGCCGGTGTTGTGTGGTGGTGATAGTCGGGTTTGTGTGATTTGTGCGTGTTCTTACAGTGTGGAGGAGGAGCTGCATGAACACGAATTTGTTGCATAGACGCAGCTATCAAGTATAGCTATAAAGCTATAAAGCTATGAAGTCACGAGCGAGCAAAGTTCAAAGAGCCAGGCAAATTGTTCAGGAAGAAAGTTGTCTATATGGGTGTTGTCTTGGTCACGGGTGTGCACAGTAATCTACATAATTATTTGTTGTTCATGGAAGAAGTTGTAAGTATGATTTTTTAAAGTTTCTTACCTCAGCACGAACCAGCAGAAATGCACCTGGTCGTAAACCTGGAATAAACGGACACTCTTCGCGCTCGCTCGGTTGAATATCTTGTTTTATATTATACGGTCCTGAGACGTGGGCGAACGATGGGCCTCACGAGGAACCTCAAAGACACTCAGAGGCTATGGAGAGGGCTATGCTCGGGGTTTCTCTGCGGGATAGAATCAGAAATGATGATATCCGCAGTAGAACTAAGGTTTCCGACATAGCCCGAAGAATTGCGAAACTGAAGTGGCAGTGGGCGGGGCCCATTGCTCGCAGGACCATCGCGGGACCATCAGGCCGATGGAATCAGCAGGTTTTCGAATGGCGTCTGCGGACCGGGAGATGAGCTGTCAGTAGGCCTTCAACAAGATGGAGGGACGACCTGGTTAAGATGGCGGGATCGTGCTGGATGCGGAAAGCACAAGACCGGTCTGAGTGGAGAGCCTTGGGGGAGGCCTGTGTCCAGCAGTGGACGTCTTTCGGCTGACATGATGATGATGATTATAAGGGCCTACGCTAGCTGATTCGTTTTGCACAGAGCGGGTGGATGCCCATTGAAAAATAGTATGAGCAGAGCTAACTGCGCGCGTCGTGTGCGACGGATTTTACTTGCACCCGTAACTGCAGGCGTGCGCCCGCGAAGTGCACCCACGCCAGCAAGCGTAAGCCCTAAGAATGCTTACGAGGAGTTTTAGATTCGCAAAATATTAACTGTTTCATTCGATTCAGCTACCTTTGTCCTCAGCTATGCAGTTTGTTCGTTTAGGAATTTTAACTTAAGACTAGTTCTAAAAAAGTCCACTAAAGCATTTGTGATATCCGAGGCAGCGAATTAACTGCACTAAATGCACCTAATGACTCTTATCGCGTGCATTTCAAGTTTTCTATTTCTTACAGAAGTGTTTGTTAAAGTCTTTAACTTGGAACTTTAAGGAGACATTCAACAGGTCGAATTAACTTAAGTTCGAGTAGATAATAATAACATATTTTGGACTAATTACACCAAATAGACCTAGCCCCAAACTAAGCAAAGCTTGTACTACGTGTGCTGGACAACGGACAGACATACATAAATAATAATAATAATAATAAATATCATGGGACACTGGACACCAATTGACCTAGTCTCAAACTAAGCAAAGCTTGTACCTACTATGGATACTAGGCAACGGATAACCCTTCGGCCGCGTACGTAACCGGAGTTTCGTAATCAGTTGCGAAAGTTAACTTTTTTGGTCTTGTTCGAAACCGGTTGCGAACAAAAACTATTTTGTTCTTGTACGAAACCAGTTACGAATGAATAGTTTTTGTTCTTGCACGAAACTAGGATCAGTGATAGATTTCTGCTTTTTTACTGAAACTTATTTTCACAGCAGCGTTTTTTTCCAATCAGAATCGACACAGACACAGTGTTGACGGAGCTCCGCTCACGCAGAGATCCTACTTTTGTGTAGTTTTGGCCCTTCGGGCTGATGTAAACTAAACATAACCTAAACCTACCTATGTTTCTGTGTCGATTAAAATTGGGAAAAAAAGCGATTGTGAAAATAAGATTGAATACTTACTTACTTATTTAAATTTGTGAATGAGTTTAAAAATAATTCTGTTTTCTAAACTGGTTTCGAACTTTCGGTTTCCAAATTGACCGAAGGGACGGATAAACATACTTATATAGATAAATACATATTAAACATCCAACACCCTCGAACAAACATTCGTATTATTCATACAAATATCTGCCACGGCCGGGAATCGAACCCGGGACCTTAAGCTTCGTAGTCAGGTTCTCTAACCACTTGACGCCACTTTCAAAACTGCGAAAATATAATTACTTATATAAGCCGTCAATACGTTCCTGTTAACCCCGGCTTATCTCCCCGGAACCCCACTTTGTCTAGAAGTCAGGAGTTTTATTGCCTACGTCTATACATTCGCTTGATTAAATTCGTTAGGACCGCGACTAACCGAGGAAAATAGCGGAGGTGCTTTGCTTATAGTGTCCTGCCGTTGACACTGCATAGAATAAGAGAGAAAGTGCCAAAATACATCAAGTTCAAAAATAATCATGGACGAAATATCCCCACTTACACAACTCCAGTGGGTTTTTGAATTTAAAAATTGGGTACTAATTGGGTAAACTAATTCCATTCGAGTTTCTTTTTCGTTCCATTTCCCAAACAAGTCTTTTGCACGTTTAAATTTCACATTTTATTAATTTGATCAAATTATCACTTGGCACCATTTTAGTTTGACGAGTTTTATAAAGCAAACGTTTGGTTATAGGTATTTTATTTCAAATTTTTTTTTTATTCAAATCACCCCTTCACATACTCTCGCAACTTATAGCAGCTGCGGGCGAGCGAGCAAGACTTGTCAGTGCAAAAGTGACGAATAGGTACCTAGTATTTTATGCAGCTGTATCAATAAAAAAATTGTGCTATAATCATGCACAAAATAAGGAAACAATAAATAAAACTGTCTTCCTAATACGCTTCAAAAATACAGTCACGTGACAGACAGATAGAATAACAGACAACAGAAACGAAGTAATAGGGTCTTATTGGCACATTTTACGCATCTACCCTAAAACTGCAGCTTATTTGGACCAATTCCAAACTCCAAGGGTATTAAAATTCAATATCAAGACCGGCGCATAATATTTCAATTTCGTATCGAGTAACAAGACGTCTTACATTAATTTCCGTTTAATAATTAACTGTCAATTAGCTTTAGACACTTTAGACAGTTACTGTTCAGTCGAGGACGTAAATCGATACAGCCATCGAGTCAAATATTATCTAAGTACCTACTGTGGGGACTGTAGCTAAGTATGAGCTTGGTACATGGAATCTACGCGCGTGGCTTTAAACTTAATTAAATAAAAAGCGGCCAAATGCGAGTCGCACTCGCCCATGAAGAGTTCCGTAGCAGCAAGTAACATAATATAAAAGATTCCTTTACTTTACGGTTTATGACGTATTAAAAAAAAACTAATTACTAGATCTCGTTCAAACCAATTTTCGGTGGAAGTTTGCATGGCAATGTACATCATATATATTTTTTTAGTTTTATCATTCTCTTATTTTAGAAGTAATAGGGGGGGGGGGCACACATTTTACCACTTTGGAAATGTCCCTCGCGCAAACTATTCAGTTAAGAAAAAAATCCTCAATATCATTTTTGAAGACCTATCCATAGATACCCCACACGTATGGGTTTGATGAAAAAAAAAATTTGTGTTTCAGTTCTAAGTATGGGGAAACCAAAAAAATTATTGTTTTTTTTTCTATTTTTGTGTGAAAATCTTAAGAGTTCCGTTTTTTGCCATTTGGCTACGGAACCCTAAAAAGGATATTTCTTCAGTATGTTGTTTTATTTCTGTTATAGTAATACTTCACAGAGATCGAGGCTGACGCTGAGGCTGAGAGGCTGTCGGGAGCAATCTGCCCTCCGGCACGTATACCGCTGACAATCGTCTTTTAAAATCCAATTCTAGAATCACACAATATAAAAATACTATCATATACATAATAAAGTCAATCTAACCTGCCAGGTGGTCAGTTTTACCACCTGCCAGCGGTATACAGTGCCTCTTGTGTGGCGTTTTCACAATACGTTCGTTTACTATTCGAAGACGTAAATCAAGCGTTCGATATCGAGATATGTAGCCGCCACATGTCCATGGTGCGGCGTCGTCACCCGTTTTCGTTACGATACGCGGACGAAATAGTTTACGTAGCAAACTCATAAAAGTTGTTGTGCAAACTTTCCGCTGTCCGCGTTTCCATACAAATTGAGATTTTAACGCGAACGCGATCGAGACGTATTTTGTGAACGGAAAAATACACTAAGTCCCTACACAGTACCTTATAATTAGTGACATAAAGGTATATTATGTCGCAGAAAAATAGCTAAAACAGAGATTTGAACAAATCTCTAACTAAAGGATATAATCAAATGATGCAGCATGTTAATGGCGAATTCATTGTATCATTTTGTTTGGTGCTGTGTAAAAATCAGTCATTTGACCAAATCCCTGAATCTGTGATGAAATAAGCAAAAAAGGCAACTCGTTTTTACATTTCACCAGTTTTGTTTAGTGATTTAATAAAATCCCTGGAACACGTTGGTAAGTTGATGAATATTCTGTGGTATAGGTACCAGGTATACAAAGACCTACCTACCTGAAGATAACAATTTCGACTTACGTATACATGCTGTTGCTGACACAAAACCTCATGTGAAGTTACCTGAAAGAGATGAAATACATTAGTGAGGTTAAGTTTGTTTTATATATGTAGTAGTAAATATGGATAGTAATAGTAATGTGTATTCACTTATCACCGAGTAATAAACATGCGTAAAAAAATACAAACATTGGAACGTAGTAATCCTTTTTTGAAGTCGGTTTTTGTTACCTATTACTGCATACATTTGAGGCCCAGATTTTTTGCCGCTCAGAATATTATTTCAGTCTACACATGTAAATAAACAAATTATTCTTTTCAAATCAAAAAATAGAAGTCCATAATTCAATAAAACTTGGACGATATTTTCAATTTCACGTACCAGACCAGTACACTGTTGTATAGAAGCGCTATTACGACTCTACAGCCGAGTTATAAGAGCTATTGACGCCGCTCTCAGCCACCGATAATTGCATTGCATTGGTAGCTCGGTGCCTGTCGTTATCTCACATGGAAATGTTGAGCATCCGAGGTGCATTGCAATACCAAGCCACGTCCTTTTGTTACTCACAATGTTATTAGTAATAGACCGGGAAGGGTAGGCTGTCCTGGGAATAAGTTGATATTTAGACTTAGAGCTATCTTGTCCCTGACGTGCGAAGATAACCTTGAGACCGCGTATGCGCTCCTGTTAGCCGTGCCTGCGGCTCGCACCGTGTCGCACAGGCACTCGCCGCTGCCGCGCGCTCTGGCGCTGCTGAATGCGCTGCTGGAGTCCACTCCGGAGTGCGACTTGCTGGCTGGGCGTTGGGCTGCTGTGTCTCGACAATTATTAATGTTCTGCGAGATGATGGATGACAGGAAAACTAGTGTTCCTATGTAAAGTTTCTCACTGTACTTTAGTTTAAGATGTGATTTGTGTAGTTTCACAGTGTATTGGTCAATACTGTAATGCTGTGAAATGTACTTAGCATAAACACGGTAAAAAAATTCTCAAAAATGCCCGTAAAAGTTGATATTATCCTTTACATATCAGAAGGTGAAGTGCATAGTTTATGGTCAGCGAAAAATTAAAAAGTTAAAAAGATTGCAGGCGCGCTAGCTCGACAATAATGAATTAGCGCGCCTGCAATCAGTCACTTTTTTTTTTAAATTAAAAAGGCCATGGAAATGTTGGCACAAGTCGTATACAGCCAAGTCTAATGGCCGGTATCAGATATTTTGTTTGAACTCCGGACTTTTTCTATTGGGTTTGAAATAGCTTGTGGTGTTTTCGGTGGAAAAATACACCTGCAGTTTATTTTTAATGAAAAAAGGCGGGAAAGCATAAGAAAAATATTGGAATAAAATTAATTTTTTTAATATATTTTGAGAAAAAGTTTCTATTTCAGAATTATTCACCATTTTTGAGAAAAGCTTTATATTAGTCTCGGCTGGAATAGCAATTGCTGGCTTCGTATTAGTTATTAATTAGTTATACTCATACTCAGCCAGCAATTGCCTACTTTCAGGCCACGACAATAATCTACTATTATTGTCGTCTGTGACCGATCTTCCTTTATTTTGTGCTCTGTGACCTTTTAAAAGTCGAAGTATCTTTATAAAGTGTAGCAGTGGACTGCTATAGGCATCATCGATGATGATGGAACAATGTGACCAGATTTAAGAATGAGCAGCATTATCTTCTCTATTACTATCTACTAACTCCAGCTCTGTGGGGTGCAGGGCAAGTGGAAAACCACACACACACAAACATCACGCCTGTATTCCCAAATGGGGTCGGCAGAGCACACGAAACGTTACCGCTTCGGAGCCAATTTTAGCAATTTTAGGTTTTAAGTTTCATAAAAACGGTTCAGTAGTGACAGGTTGCTAGCTTGACGCCTACGGTATACCTTACATTTTCTATATACTTATCCTAAACTTAAATATAAAAAAGTAAAACTAAAACAGATTATTTAAAGGAGTGCCACTAGGGAAGATTCCGAAGATGCTGGCAGCGTTCCCTCTCTGCATAGGCTAAGCTAATTCTTTGTCCAAGGAAGCTGCCAACTCTTCGGTCCCTAGTGATTCTTTCTCTGTCACGAGTGTAACGACTTAGAAGAATAGATCAAAATAAACCGTGGGTGAAATTCAAAGTTAAAACAGTTTAAGTCAACTTACATTGTTATTTACGACTATTGCAATAAAAGCTTGTCAAAGGCCAACAACTTGATTGGACGAGACTGATGAATTTATGTGGCTTGAAATATCACACCACTGCCACATAAAAACTCATTTTTCATGTTTTTATCTACGAAAACAAGCCAGCTTTTAAAAATGTGCTCCCTTATCACATGGCTATATTTCAACAAGCTTCAGTTTCAAAGTAAACCGAGAGTGTAATAAAAACTGGCTAAGTACGAGTCAGACTCGCGCTCCGAGTGTTCCATATAGCTAGCTATAATTATAATACAGGCAATGCGCCTGTGTATGTGTGTGTCTGTGTGTGTGTGTGTGTGTGTGTGTGTGTGTGTGTGTGTGTGTGTGTGTGTGTGTGTGTGTGTTTGTTACTCCTTGACAAATGAATTTTGATGAAACTTAGTATGTAGATAGCTGGACGTCTGGAATTACACATAGGCTACTTTTTATCCCGACATTACGTAGTTATGTGTGCAAATAAATCACTTTGACTTTGACTTTGTAGTGACACATTGCGTGCTAATTAATTTTATAAGAAAAATTAATAAGTCCATTTTTTAATAAAACAATAAAATATGATAATTATGGCCTTCACTAACTACCCTCAAACAATTTCCTACCTGTTTCGTATAAAATTCATTCACCCTCCAGGCTCCGTCGCTAGAATTTGATTCATCCCTCCGACATGCCTCGAGGTAGTAGCCTTGCGAGAGAATGTCGCGTCAACATACCTCACTTCTTTTGAGAAAACCCTGTTTACATTATTTTAGTAAAATTAGTCCAATAATTAATAATAAATAATCAATAATTAGTAATTAGTGTGGTTTTTCTGTGCATCCATGTCTCAGTTTGTATTTCCGATAAAATTAGTCCAGTTAATACAGTTGTACTGAATAATCCTTTCGCATCGTATTTTCTCGGAAACTTTCGTATTCGTCATGCTATTTCAGTCAGCCTTACCCATCCACACAGCGTAGAGGAAAGTTAGCGTAAAAGGGAGATTAATTATAGATAAAGACTAATATAGAGTGAGAGTGATTAACAACCAAGTTACGATTTTTATTAGATTTTTGTTTACACTACATGCCTTTGTGTCAGTGGCGCAGCGTAGTCCCTGTGCCTGGCGGCAATTTTGGGGAACTGCAAAATTCCATAGTACCTAAATAATACTGAATATGATCTAGATATATAATATTTCACAGTTTTGTCGCACCTAGGATTCGAAATGATTAGAATGAGCACAAAATTTTCCGTTACTTTCTACTAGATACTCTGACGAAATCGGGGAATCCCTTTTTTATAATTAATGCTACAATAATGACATCTTGAGAGACAGTTAGTACTAGAAAGCTGTAATTTGACATTTGATTTGATTCAGTGATCTGTTTGCGAAATATTCAACTTTACAATCGGGCGTCCCCTCCAAAATTTCAACAGTCGAACTATCACGGTTCATGAGATACAACCAGGATACAGACGAACGGACGGACAGACGGACAGCCAAGTCTTAGTAATCTCGTTTTTAACCTTTGGGTACGGAACCCTAAAAAATGGTGAATGTGATCGCAAACATCAGCGCGGTAGACAATACGGCAGGTTGGCTGACGTAAATGTTTAAGCCCACTACGGAACCCTTTGGCGCTACCCGAGATAAAACCCCAAAAAAACACAAGAAAATTCCGTTACCTCGACATAAAGAACTAAACAACCCATTTCGGTCCCCTCATATACCGTTAACGAAGCTTGTAATACTCGCTTAGATTTATTTATTAGAACAGATTTAGGGAACGAGCCCGCGTAGCAATTTGCTCTGAAAACCTTCTAGCCAGTAATCCGATATTATTTATTTGCTTAGTTCCGATGATCGTTTATTAAACTGCTTTTTGGAGATCACTGTACTGATATTTTGGAAAATATAACCTACTAAGTAGCTGTTGTCCGTGACTCAGTCCGTTTACCATTCGTTTATCGCTATCCCGCGGGAACTATGCAACTTTCCGGGATAAAAACTATCTTTTGTGCTTCCCTGGGATTCAAACTATCTGTATACCGAATTTCATCTTAAAGTCTATATTACGATGGGTCCTATGTATAAGGGCCAAAGTGATTTTATTCAATTTTGAGTTTTCTGCGTTATAGGTATTTATAAACAATATAAATTTAGATAGTGGATTAAAAAAACACTGTTATTTACTTATTTCTCGAGTTTTCATTGACTTAAAATGGCCGAACTAGATGCAATTTTAACGTAAAAAGGCCAAACGTACGTTTGATACTTTTACGCGGTAAATCCGGGGGCGGGTTTTTTTTTAATCTGTGGGCATAACTGCTATTTAGGTCCTTGTACGTCAAGCGGAACGCCGCTACCCCGATACTACATCGTAATGTGATTGTATTACTTTTTTTTAATTTCTCCAAGTATCTTTAACGTAACGTATTTTTTACCAAAGATTTTAAAGTTGAACGCGTATATGAGCCAAAGTACCACATAGATCTTTTTACTGTCTTTTGAACACAAGTTTATTTCCCGGAAATTCACGTATATGGGCGTATGTACCATAACTTTTAATAAAAAATATTTTATTAAAATTTATTCCTTGTGGTTGAAGGACAGAGTACAGTCAAGGGCAAAGATATCGACACGGTCAAAGTTGCAAAAATATGTATACACGGCTTAATGTTAAGTGCATAAAGTCGTGTATACATATATTTGTAACTTTGGCCGTATCGATATCTTTGCCCTTGACTGTACTATTAGCTAGTGTGCCAAATTTTAGAAGTCTCGGATACACCATCTCTGAGTTACGACAGTTTTTGACGTTGAAAGCCCGTCCTGTAAAGTAAGGATTTTACACTTAAGCCCTTATACGTAGGGCCCATCGATTACCAAGGCGCGCGCAGCAACTTCACCAAGTATGCTATGACGCGCGATCGGCTCCGTTCGCCTGCTGTCGTATTCCATCGGATCCTTTCGCCTGTCGTCGTATCCGATTGGATCCTTTCGGCTGTCGTCACGTGCGTCCGAAGCCGTAGCCAGGCGGCATTATTCATTAGTGATCCGTTTGTATTCAATCCGATCCGATGCGAGCCTATCGGTAGAAGTCGTTCAGCTATCGCCGCAGTTTAGTTGAAATGAGAGCGTTTTCACATCATCCGATCCGATATCTGTATCGGACAACGCTGGACGACACCCGATAGCCGACACCTGTTTCCGACAAAATCGTTCCGATACGGCTGGCTCTAAAATGGCCACCACGCACTGAGCATCTGCGCACACAGAGACAATATAGATACAGGAGACATTATCGTCCGACAGCCCACGGGCGTCCGATGGTGCCGCCAATATATCGGTGTCGGCTCCGATATCCGATATCGGGCCGGACAATGTCAAAGACAGGTACATATTTCATACATTTTACTTGCCCCCATATCGTATCGTCGTCCGATACCGATATCGGATCGGATAGTTTGAAAACGTTCTCATGCTGTAGGATAATGATGCATTGTGCATTATTGAAATGGAAACGCGAAAAGCTACTTTGATAGAGTAATGCATTTCCGATAACGTCTCACGTCTAGCTCCGAACAAGTTCTGAAACTTCCCGAACTTAGGGAATGAAGGATTTCAGTCCAATACTTTGTAATGGCTTGCTGGTGTCGTGGACGTGTTTCGTATTTCCTTTTAGTTTTTCGATATTCAATATGTTCGTTGGAACTTTGAACATTTATTTTAAAGTGTTGAACGGGAATTGATTTGCGAAACCGAGTGTTTTGCTGCGGCTTGCCGCTGGATGCCCCACTTAATTTTTTTTTAAATTATTTATTGAATAAGGTGTTACTTTGCGGAGGTCCATGCTCATATCAATGAACTAAAAACAATTAAATATGAAGGGTCCACGGAAAGAACGTGTCTAGTCACCTAAGCAACTTTTTGAGTTATAGCGGTTTGAAAGTTAGTCATCACAAAAAATTACTATGGTTACCATTTATTCAAAAGTGAAAAAAAAAATATTTTATATTGTTTTCAGATTATTTAATTCAATGGTAAGTCATAGTACTTTTTGAGCTCTACATTTTGAAGTTAAAATCTCAATTAAAAAAAAAGGTGACTAGGCATGTTCTTTCCGTGGACCCTTCATATTTGCTCACCCGCGACCTTATGAAAGTAGTCAAATTGATCGCTAGTACTTGTACTATTATCTATTCCGTGTCGCTAGGTAGTTGTAATCATTGTAATTCTTTTTTGGTCTGTCTTTTTTGTAATTTAAATTCGAGTTTTGTTCCGCATACCTTGATTTTAGAGAAGCTCGATATTTCAGCACAGTTTCATGCGCCATGATCACGAGACACGACTCATAAAAAAAAACATTTTTATTACAAGCTTTTCTACTGGCTGTACTATTTGTTGACTTTGCTTGCATCGTCACCCAAACTACATTTGCATACCAAATTTCAAGTCGATGCCATTAACCGTTGAAGAACTCCCTCCTGCGGAGACGATCCTGGCTGGACTACCAGGATGTTACTGCCAGATTATTGTATTGTCACACAATTTATAAGTATACCAAATTCCAAGTCAATCCCACTACTGGAAGTTGGTCGAATTTAACTTGCAAGATTTGATTACAGACAGACAAACAACGGGTCAGGTGAAAAAAAAAAGCTTGTATAAAATCGCGCTGATGACCGTGATAGTCTAACACATTGTGTCTTTATTGGGTTCGATTCCCGCGTCGGGGCAGATATTTGTATGAAAAATACGAATGTTTGTTCTCGGGTCTTGGGTGTTTAATATGTATTTATGTATTTAAGTATGTATCTATCTATATAATTATATTTATCCGTTGCTTAGTACCCATAACACAAGCTTTGCTAAGCTTACTTTGGGACTAGGTCAATTGGTGTGAATTGTCCCGTGATATAAATTTTAAATAAATAAAAAAAAAATGTGTTTAGCTTGAGGTTCCGTGAATAATATGAATGTTTGTTCTCGGGTCTTGGATGTTCAATATGTATTTAAGTATGTATTTATCTATATAAGTATGTTTATCCGTAGCCTAGTATCCATAGTACAAGCTTTGCTTAGTTTGGAACTAGGTCAATAAAATTGGTGTTAAGTGTCCCATATACAATTTAATTTTACAGCGCATTGGTTTTATTAGTAATTTCTTATTGATATACAAATAAAACAATTAAATAAATGAGTGATGGCGCATTGGCCAGTCCCTTCATCCAAACGAATTTTAAAACATCAGCCCAAAAAAAATTCAATATCATAACGAAACAACTTTTATCTTTAATTTATGTGCATAATAATAAATGCAAATCGTGATGGTTTACGTGTCACGGCTCGTTGTTCTTCAATCAAGTCCTGAAATTTCGTGTTACTGGGAAATAAAAGCTTAACGAAAGTGCTTCCATTGTTATGTTTAATAAAATGATGCTTCATATTATAGCGTAGTAACTAAAGTTTAGTTGGAGCAAACTGAACATTTGCCATTTTTAAATTTGTCTGACCAAGAGCCAAGCATTGAGCCAAACATGATTTAAATATGTCGGCGGCCGATCGTAAAATCCGCCAGATCACGAAATTCCTAGGCATATTGTGAATTGGCGCCATTACATGAATTGGCTAAACGACATCCGCCATATCGTTCAAAATCAAAACCAATATCAAAATATCATGAAACGCCGCCATTTCATGATTTGGCCATTTTAGGTGCCATCCGCTTAAGACACGCGTCTATGAACTTTTTTGTGCAATAATGGAGCAACAAAAAATTATTATCACTGTCCAGTGGACGATTGTTGAAATTAAATAATCGTAATCGCCAATAACGAAATCGTCGCAAGATATTTTCTGTGACAAATTTATAATAAATATAGCAATGACATTAAAATTAAAATAGTTTAGTTATTCATTTATAATTCCATTCTTCCCGTTTCATTCCCAACAATAAATACTAGTGCCACTACCATACCACGATAGCTTTTTGGTGCATAAGCTATAGTTGACAACCTTAGAGCGACCGCCGAGCGTAGGTATGAAAAGTGAAGTTCATAGGTACAGGAGATATTCATGTACCTAGCAACGGCGTAAAGTTGAAAGTTGACAGTTTTGTGACGATTTTCCCCTACAGTTAATATGGAATAAAACGTCACAAAACTGACAATATTTAACTTTTCCTTAACTATGCCTTTGCTAGGTACATGTTTTAGTAAAAATGCTCATATATTGTTCCATGTATTGTTCTGCTGCTTTTCAGACATTTCCATTGTTAATTTTATTTTTTTACCCCCGACGCAAAAAGAGGGGTGTTATAAGTTTGACCGCTATGTGTGTCTGTCTGTGGCACCGTAGCTCTTAAACGGGTGGACTGATTTCAATGCGGTTTCTCTTATTTGAAAGCAGGGTTTCTAGCAATGGTTCGTAGACATGTTTCATCAAAATCTTGAATTTTAAGTGACAAAGTCGGGGGTTTTCCATTTTTTTTTGTTAATTAATAGCTACAATATCTAATGTAAAGGCTCGATCGATACTTATTTGTAATCAAAGTATCACACCCTGTTAGAGCCTATTTGCAGATGATTATAAAAATGTTGCTACAATGTAATTTGATTTACAAGGTTTGCTTTAAGGTGTGCATAATTTTGGCCAGTCTCTATGCTTGTGATTTGCAAAACAAATTGCAGAGATTATTGACGACTTTCAACACGTGCATAAAGGGTACTGTTAATCGGATGGTCGTTAATGGACGTTAAATTTGTCCGTCGTTTATCAAAGGCCTTTGCTCCAACATAATGCCACGTTATGGACGCTTATTTTATAATTAACAAGATGAATTGTTACCGCGAAACCGATTTTGGTTGTTATTCGCCGCAAACGGTACAGTACACTTTTTAAAGCACATCCTAGACAGATTTGCTTAGAGATGTGGATCGTGTTAAACTTTAATTACTATTATGAAGAATAAAACCGAAATCCTGCAGTGCCTAAGGACTAGAGGCACCAGTGTGTGTTAACTAACTAAAAACTAATTAATTTGGCTCAGGCACCCAAAGAGGGTCTTGGCCTCCGAAACGAAAGCATGCCATCTGTCCCGATCGTGCGCAGCCTCTTGCCAGTCGTCGACTTGGAGACGTCGCAGATCCGCCTGGACACTGTCCTCCCAGCGGTACCTGGGTCGCCCAACCGGGCGGCGACCAGCCGGTCGTCCCACGTACGCTATTTTGGCAGCCCGATCCTCTCCCATTCGTAGTAGCTGGCCGAACCAGCGAAGTCTGTGTGAAAAGGAAGCGGAAAAGAAGGTCTTGCGTAAGATCCTGGGACCTGTCAAGAGAGACGACGGCACGTGGAGGATCCGTAAAAACAGAGAGATCCAGGAGCTGGTGGCTGAACCCAACATCATCGGCGTAACAAATCACACAGACCAGTGTGTGTTGCTTAAACCAAATAAATAAATGAATATATGATTAAGACCTAGAGTTGAACTCTAGACCCCCAGTATCCAAGTCCAGCACTAGCGCTGACTGCTAACTACGAATAAAGACAAAGCTATCAAAATTACCAATTATGTTGCGAAAAATGTATACAAAAAAACCATTAGGTATAACTCAAAACGAGGAGGAGGTTATCAATTCGGAAACTCGACGCGTTTTCAATTTTTTTGAAATCGTTAGAGTCGTTTCCGAGATCCCAGATGTTACATATTAAATAGGTACGAATAAAAATATACAAGAATTGCTCGTTAAAAGATTATAAGACTAATGAATACTAGACTCTAATATGACCCGTGTGGTGTCGGGTTAGAATTACACCTCTCCATTTCTTCCGTGGATGTCATAAGAGGCGACTGAGAATATAGGTTAAGGTATACCGTAGGCGACAGCCTAGCAACCTGTCACTATTGTACCGTTTTTGTCAAACTTAAAACCTAAAATTGCTAAAAGTGGCTCCGAAGCGGTAACGTTTCGTGTGCTCTGCCTACCCCATTTGGGAATACAGGCGTGATGTTTGTATGTGTGTGTAGACTCTATATTAGATTATATAAATACAAACATTGAACTTCATCACAATCTAAGAATTGCATTGGGTAAATAGATATATGAGAGACTATAAAAAAGGACCTAAGCTCTTACTTTCTGTCAAACGGCAAAAAATGAGGACAGAAAGAATGACCGCATTGCAAGTACCCTCAAGATCGAAAATACGGGCTTAGGTGTCAGTCAATCCCTAATAGAAATAAGTTATTTATGCAACTACCGGTGTTGGGAAAGTTTTAACTTGACAAACACGCAGCTGGCACCATTGACAACGCCAAAACAAAAGCTTGCGACGAAAGTTGGACTGCTGGCTGGCTAGTTGTTTGAAATTCGTGGGGAATACGTGGAAAAGTGCGGGATTTCGGGAATGTAGGGATTTTGAGGTAATTTCGGGGTTTTTCGGTACGCAAAGTGATTTATTAGTAGCCATCCTTTCCTTCGGTGTTATTTATAGAACACTATATACAATTTTTCATTTTCATCTCTTTCATTTTCTAAGCTTTGAAATCCCACTAATATTATAAATGCGAAAGTTTGTAAGTCTGTTTGCTTGTTTGTTAACTCATCACGTCTAAATCGCTGAACCGATTAAGATGAAATTACAGATAGTTACAGTATACAGATAGTTTGAGTCCCGGGAAAGGATATGGGATAGTTTATATTATATTGCACAGTTCCCGCAGGGTAGCGATAAACAAATTCTACGTCGGCAGAGTCGCGGGCAACAGCTAGCCGTCACTAAAATTAACTAGTGTTATTTTGTCCGTCACCCTGTATATTTCTTCATCTGTATTTAGGTATATGTATCTAAATGTACAAAGTGTATTTTAAACCCTGGGAGACTCTCTAATTGAGGTTAACTTTTTTTGGGAACACTTTCCACTTTGGGGGTAGTTATTATTGTTTGCTTTGTGTCTTCCTGTCACCGATTGACAAGCCAACATACAGTAGCCACAGTATAGAATTCAGTAGACCCAATTTGAGTAACGAATGCCTGAATGAATAATCTGAATCAGCATAAGCTGCATTAAAAATGTGTTTTAAACGAAACATTTTCAAAGCTGCATACGAGTACATTCTTTCCACCTCGAAATGCGAATGCAGTTTCGCTCGGGTGCGTACCACGAGATATAACTACAAAATATCTAATTTCATATTAATAACGTTCACAAGATATAATGAACGTTAGCTATAACAGCAAAAAATATATTTTTTTAACGTATAACGCTTAAATTATAATTATAACGTTATTTTTATATAACTTCAATTTGTATAAGATTTATATGGACTAATTGCTTTTAACATAACATACATTAGGTATATCACTCATGATATATAATAATATGTGTAAATGTTAAATTATCTAGCGGCGAGCGAGCGAAGCGAGCGAACATGACAGAATTGGGCAGAAGCGACTTGGATAGGTTAGGTTCAGAAGGTTAAAGCGGGAGCGAAGCGTAGCGTATCAATTGATATTATATATAAACAACGTTATATACCTTAAAATTAGATATTTTAAAAGTTATGTTTTTCGTTCATTATATCCAGTAAACGTTATATTAAACGAGTTTATATAAAGTGAGCGTATATATTAGGAATGTAATATAATAAGCTCTTATATCTCATATTACTTACCCGTTTCGCTCAGCCATTCTCTCACTAAAGATTTTAAAGTGCCTGCTTTCAAACGTTACTTGTATGTAATGAATGTTTGAGGAAACTTTCTATGCATCCTCTTCCTTTTATATTAGAGAAAAGCCCTATATTATCTTCAGTTTAAACATCTTCAATTTAAGTAAGTGGCCGTAGCTCGCCTGTTAAAATACCTACTTTATCTTATTTCTGTCTTGTTTACAAATCATTATTGTTAGAGTAGCTTTTGTTTGTGATTTCATCCGCAATATTTATTAATAGAATACCTACACTCCCTTATTCTAAGCTCCTGCATCAACATTGTATACCTACATACCTAACCTACCTTTTTTTCATCATCATCATCATTATCCCAGCTTATATACGTCCCACTGCTGAGCACAGCAGGCCTCCTCTCAGAATGAGAAGGCTTGGGTCGTATTTCCCACGTAGGTAGGGTACTTTAAAGAAGAAGATTTAACAAAAAAAATCACTCTGCCATACAATCAATTACTACTCGTATAAGGTTTGTGTAGGGGTAAGATATAATTAAGAATACCCTTAATAATAAAAAACGTGATAATTTTATTGCTATCTAATAAAATAAAAAATCAGTTGGTCATAAAATACAAGATGCCAGTGCGGAGGTCTAGAAAAAAAAAAGATTGTCACTGGCAGCTAAATTCGACGTAAAAGTCGCGCTACGTTCAGGAAAAAGATAAAAAAAACGAAAGGGGCGTGTTTCATGTGTCGATCCTTCCTATCATCTATTAGAGACGTAAAAAAGGTTGGCTCTGGCATTTTCATCCAGTAACCTTTTTAGTTTTGCGATGCGACCTTTTTATTCGTTGTTTGCAAATAGACTATTCCAATTTTAAGTGTTTTATATCTTCCGAAATTTTAAGTAAAATGAGCTGATGAGGATGCTACTTTATAGTTACCTATTGTTGATAATGTTTTCTAGCCACCAAACCACCAATAACACAAGTTAACGATCAAAAAAAATGAAAAAATAAACTACCAAGACAATTATTTTTTAGCAAAATAGCTCTAAAAGTAAAAAATTAAAAAAACATCTTTTATGCGACATTGCTAGTGATACGTTATGCGTATAAATAAGCGTTCATTATTAAGATATAAAGTATCGTCTTAGATAGAATACAATACATACATCTGATCTCGATACAGTGAAGTGATTCAAAATGTGGATTCACCTGAGTAACATAGTTTATAATATATATCATTATTACTATGGACTTTTTACGTTATCTGAGAATAAAAGTATACAGCAGAGGGCGGGAAATGACATTCCTGTCGAGGCCTGTATACTGCTTTTCTTTAGGAAATAAAACAAAAACATTATATTTATTCGACACAATATGTTTAAAAATAACAATCTACCTTCAATATAAACAAAATTAACACATTAATAGTAATAAAAATGAACCTTACTAATAAAAGATGCTACTCTACGGGTTAGGAGTTTGTGGTGTGCCCACTATGATATTTTCGTTACCACTTACTAAACTTGTAGAACTTATTTTATTTTCGTAAAAATAATACGGCAGCAAATCTTTGACTAAATGAAATTCACGTTCCCGCCTCAATTTCGATATTAAAGATTTGGATCCGAATCGTATAAATATTTGGTTCCACATTCCATATAGTAATCAAAATAAATTAAAAGTAAACAGTATTAGTAAATATCTATAAATATTAGGGTTAACCCTTGAAATGTCGACATACTTTTAATCAAATATCATTCAAAAGTCAACCTTTCATATTTTTTCATTTCGTCAAATATTCATTACCTGGAATGAATATTCGATTCCCGGTCGAATTTTCCAACATTAATGAGAACATTTCCGAGCAATTTGGAGAAAAGTATTTTATTTTATGGTTTTATTTTAATTACACCAAAACCTATACTAATATAAATGTTAATTGTAATTTTAATAACATAAATAAACGAACTTAAACGCGTAGGACCAAATTTCATGAATTACCGCCTAAAAGTATGTAGTTTAATTAAATTTAATTTGTTAGCAATATGAGGAAATAATTAAAACAGATCATACTCGTCAAACTGAACAACATTAGTTCAGCGACTTTAAAAATAATTAGTTTTTTAATTATTTATTACACTTTAAAGTTTAATCGAAGAAGCAATGTAAAGGAAAATGGTTGATGTTTGTAGCGTGACAGGCGACGTCAGTTGTGTTCAATGGCGTACATTGATTGCAATATTTAATTTGTATAAAAAAAGAAAATCTAAAGACTCGATTCTTTTTAAAAGTAGCTAAACAAATGTTGTTTAGTTTGACAAGTCCGATCTATGTTTTAATTATTTGCTCGTATTACAGGCCACACCCGTTATATTACCTGTAATTTCATGAAAATCCGTCCAGTAGTTTTTGCGTGAAAGAGTAACAAACATCCAAACATCCATCCATTCAAACTTTTGCGTCTATAAGTAATATTAGTAAGATACTTTAACAGCAAAATTAAATATAATAAATATTATATTAATGTCAAAATCAGAGCAGAAACGTTGCCAGCATTTTCGGAACTTTTTTAAAGGCAGGAGTTGCCAAAAGCTTGTGAGTGGATTAGGAATGTCGCGAATCGATACGGACACGTTACTACTACATACAAAAAGTCATCTTCTTAAGTTTTTCACCTACATTCACTGTTGAATGGGTACGTATTTCTTCAAACGGTGTATTATGTTAGTAAATATCGCGATTAAAGCATTCATTTGCGTCCAAAACACGTCCATTTATCATGCTACATAACGTCAACGGGTACCATCCATCATAACATTAAGTATGAATAAAAACAGGAACGCCTGCACTGTGCCGTAGAAAAATGAACGTGTGAAAAAGTTGTAAATAATGATTCATGTATTTTTATTTGTAATTGTATCCTCTCGATAGTTAAACATATGTATTCGATATATATTTTAAGTCTATGTTGAGGTTGTCACCCGTATACGGTATTTGACAACTCCTGATTTTGTCACATCTTGATATTAATATGAAAATATAGATGTATATATACAGATAGTGTTTAGCGAAGAGAAATTTTAAATCAGTTGAAAATTGGATTTATAGTGTTTTTTTTTTAATCTATATACCTGTCTCTTTCAGAAACGCTTTGCTCTATGCAGCAGTATGGCGGTACTGGCGTGTGACGTCACATGCCAGTATGTCTTTCTCTGTCTAATCTTGAATTTCAAACCTTTATAACTTTGTTATTTGTAGAGGTAGCTTAAAAATTGTATTTCTATTCGATAACAGGCATTGTGTAGTTTTCATTTATAAAACATTATACAAAATAGTCAAATACCGTATTAAAGTGATTAATAGATAATTATACGACTATACCTATTGAATCATAATTTTATTCATTTGCCATCAGCCAAATATGTGGTCTACCGCCTTAAAGTTGATAATCGTTTGCATGTCATAACATAAAACAATAATGCGAATAGACGTGTCAACTTGAAAGTTAAATTTTAGCGAGATCTTCATTTGATAGGAACTTGTTTAAAAAATTATAGACCACTGTCTTATTTGGCTCATTGTACATACCTACTGTTATAATGAAAAAAAAAAACAATTCATCCGTTCATATTATATTTTTAGCGTGAAAGCATCCGAAAGGTGAAGTCGTATCGAATAGTTATTAAAAAATAAATAATAAATGAAAATAAACGTACCTTTATTTTTTTTATTCCCAAAAAGCTCATGTTAATGTTATTTCAAGTTCTTGGAAAGAAACCTTTTACTTTATGGAAACTTGTCTTGCATGATTCTAAAACTTTCTAGTATCGTGACTTCTAACAGAATGTAAAAATATGAAAATACTTTGAAAGCCAGCCAATAAATCTGGATATCCGAATTGTTTTAGTTTACTGAACGTAGTATTCAATGCGATAGGTGTTGTACATGAGATTTTCTCAGGTTCTGTTCCAAAGTACGGTACGGTAACATAACTTTACGGTAACAAAACAAGCTTTTGTTTGCAACTTCGTTTAGATATCGTTTCTTCTTATAATAAACTCATATTTGAATTGTAATATAATGAAAATAACACGCTCAGTAGGGTCAAATTATACAGTGTGTTACCGGCAGCCGGATTTTGTTTAAGAGAGGTTAAAGTAACATATTTCTGTAACATACCCAATTAATAAATTAAAATTCAGACTTTGTTAACTTAGTAACAAAATTATAATTGCCAGCAATGTACAGCAAAATAAAACGACAAGTAATAATCAAAGTACTCGTATCTGTCGGCTGTCATTTACACTTACTTGTCAGTTTACTTTGCTGTACATTGCTGGAAATTAAAATTTTGTTAGAAAGTAAACAAAGTCTGAATTTTAGTTTATTAATTCATTTCATGGTTAAGTTACAGATATACGTTACCTTGAGGTCCCAATAAAAGCCTGGCTGCCGATAACACTCTGTATAAAATCAACCAAGTTTTGATCCCATCAAAAACATAAAATATGTGAAAAAAGAACGAGAGAAAATGAAGCATATGCGTCTTTGTTGACTTCGCCGAAAAAATAATTGAGATCTACGGTACAAGTTCTGTGTAGTCGAAAAGCCTGAAACTTTAGTTACAAGAATATGCAACATTCTAAAATTATTTTTAAAACGATTTCTTGTATACAGACAATGCGTTTATTGGGAATTTTAACAAAAAAGTGTACCCTTTCTTTTTTTAATTTTGGGATAATATAGTTCGTACTCAGAATCAAAAGCACAATCGTCTCCAATGGTTTAAAAAATTGTCCCAATCAAAAATGACAGTTTTGTGACGTTTTTTTCATACACTCGGTACTTACTATAATAAATTATAGAAAGAGCGCGCTTCACCATCTTCTTTCACAACTGTTTTCCAGCTCCGAGTTGACATTCAAAGATTCCAGGAAAAGCTTTCCACGTTACCAAATATGCGGTAAATACCATTTATCTTGTATACCCAAACATGTAAAGGGGCTACTACGAATTTCGACAACCGAAGTTCTTATCGTACCGTCCCTCTCACTCTCGTGTTAAATAATATTAGCGTTAGCGTAACGGCACGATACGAAGTTCGAATTTTGCACTTTATAGTATAAATAGGACCAGCTCTCCCCGAGAGGCGAGGTTGCGTTCATGCTTGAATACCGAGCGAATCCGTGTCGCTTTCTGCTTCGTTGGATCCGGATTTTTTCTCATTTCCAAGGGTCTTAATATTTTTGAAAACATCAGCTTCATGTTGCGTGTTTTACTTGTGCTCGGATGCTTTTTGTTTAGTTTTTACCAATGATATTTTATGTTACTATCGTTTTTATAAGCTCACTGGGGTTTACTAATGTTTCGGCAAATAACGTTTGGCAACCTGTTTCATTTCTCAACTTTTCATTAACCAACTGTTTAATATATCTGAAACTGTAAATATTTCAGAATATTTATAAAACTAACCTAACCTAATATTTATAGGGGGGGGGGGGGCACTCCATACACGTAACAGAAATTGAAAAGTTTTTTTTTTAACTCGCATCAACGTGTGGCACATAGTTCGACAGCTCTTTTGAAAAGATAGTAGTAGTAGGTTTATCAAAAACTTTTTTTAAAGTGAAGATTTTCGGAAATAATCGCTCCCAAAGTAGCAAAAATTGTGCCCCCCCCCCCTCTATCCTATAAACCGTTTGCCCAAAAAACTGCGCTTCTCAACAAAAGGACGTAAGTAAGTGCCGTGCAGATACGCTCTTTTTCTGGTAATAGATTTTTAAACTGTAGTAAGTGTTTTAATTGTGTTATAACGCACATAATATTACTTACTTGTTTTTTTTCGTAATGGCTACGGAACCCTATCTTGGGCGTGTCCGACACGCTCTTGGCCGGTTTTTTAAACTATAGTTATTTTAACAGTCATCAAACCTTCTTAGTTATACCAAAGTTTTGTTACCACTGATAGATAGATAGGTACATAGATTTATGTACGTATGTATGTATGAAAATTCTTTATTATACAAAATAAGTAAACAAACACAATTGACAAACAGTGAAATATATGTACAAAGGCGAACTTATCCCTTTAAGGGATCTCTACCAGTCAACCTTTGTAAAGGATCCAAAGGATTCAAGGATCGTCAAATGTATAAAAAAATGGTACTCGAATTACAATAACATACAAAAAAACTGAATACAGCTGAAAGCGAATTAGAAAAATATGGGTAGGTATAGGTACTTCCAATATGTGGTAAACTTACAAGGAACGCTTATGTAAAATACGTGTTGCTGAGAACCCCTTTGTTTCGTTTAACAAAGTTCCCGCGGCGTCGCTGAACCGGCAAATCGGCAACAACTGATAACAGATCCTTTGTAACTTTAACTATTCCAAGTTTGCCGTTATCAGCAAAGGGCTCGGTTTCCAGTCACTGACCTTTGCTATAATCAGCTTATAGTATTTACTCCGGGTTAGAATTGATCCCGCTCCGACGTTGCCCCAAATCATTGGACTATGAATAGTGTCGGAGAAAACTAGAACCCATCGAGTTTGATTTGACTTTATTATATTTCATCATCATCATCATCATTCGGAAAAAGTCCACTTATATAAAACGAGGTTACCTAATTCGCCGACAATTTTTACGCAGATTATTGATCGGCAGACAACATTTCGCCGAGTAACGGTACGCCCACGAATTCTTACGCAGATGTATTGTTTCGTAGACTGACGTTTCGTAACTCAACTTTTGGTAGACTATTCATTTGGCTTATGAGTCAGTAAGCCGAACAACTATTAACAGGTATTCGTTTAGCCGATTAATCACTGTACATTTTGAACGTTTGCTCGAACAACTTATCTCTTTCGTTTTTTTTTACATTGAAGTCAAAACAGACCAAGTCGCGAGGTTCGCGAGGTTCTGGCATTGTTGGTCGCAATTCTACTTAACACTCCGCCTCACTAACGCTCGTCGTCGCACCTAACTAAATTTTGATCCCATGTGATAACTCTGCTTATCGTTATTCGGCGAAAAGTTGTTTGGTTAACTGAAAAAATTACGAAACGAACAAACGACTAAACGTAAATCTCCTTCGCACGACTAATGTCAAAAAATAATTATGTCCAAAAAGACGAATGTATATCGCTATTCTTCCTACCGTCTACTCGGCGAAACGAATAATAGGCGTAACGAGATTTTACCAAACGTTCCCCGGCCAAAAGAAAAATCTGCCAATAGTCGTCTGCGAAACGAAAGACTGCGTAATTGAAGTAATTAAATGACAGGTCACCATTAAATGATATTGTCCCGGATAACTCACGTCTTACTAAGTCAGTTTAGCTTGACATGTTTCGGGCTGATCCGGAGCTCTTATTAGGAGCAACGCGACTCGGCGGCTGCTGCGCGCCACACCAGTCCCCAATATCATTTAATATGAGCGAGTCTCATGGTAGTTTCATGTTCAAAAAATTCCACTTAGAACGCTTAAAGTCATCTGCAAATCGATTAGAAAATCTCTAATATGATTCTGTCGTGAATTCGTTTTGTCGTGTTGTGTGAATTTGAGTATATTGTCATTAAATCCCGAATAAAATAAGTTTTTGCTAACTGTACTAGCATTTTCATCCAACCCACACAATATTGTACCAAATATCAAGTCAATCTGACCACTGGAAGTGGATCAAAATTAACTTACTCTTTGGACAGTGACCGAAATCCCGAGTAGATAAGGTACGAATGCTCGCCACTGTCCCAATATTCGCCATCTTTAATCTTTGTCATTAGCAGTAACTGAGAGTCTTCATTACGGTTTCTTCCTGAAATGTTTTGATATTTTAAATTCTTTGATTAGATTAATATAAAATAATTATGTATCTACATACATACAGGCTGTTCCGTTTATATTGTGGTGTTTGCTTGAGGCTTTGTACTTATGTTCCCTAATTAACACCATAATCAACACGTTCTATTCATCTTTGTCCCGAGAGTAGAGAAACTTTGTATATGAGGTGAAGTTAAATAAAGCTTGTTAAAAACGTCGAGATCTCAAGTTTTCTCCAACACTAGCTATAAATATAATAAGCCCTGCCGTTTCTGGAGTTCATGGCACAATAGTTTGGGTCACAATGCGTGGGTCAGTTTAAAGTTGTGTATGTTATACATTGACTACTAAATTGAGTGATCAGAATACGGCGGTAAGAGCGAATATATCATGTGATTTCACTGGAAATTTTGAAGTTTCATCATCATTGACAGGAAAGAGTGGCGCTTGTGTCGATGGAGTAACTGCTACTTCTCCTTTACTCCCGGCAGCTTTTGACATAACGCCTAAAAATTTTCTTTAGAGTTTCTTTGCGCGATAGAATCTGGAATACGGAAATTCCCTAAAATACTAAAGTCACCAACACAGTACAAAGAATATGTTAGTTGAATGTCGCCGGCCGAGCCACAGCGCTCGATGAACAGACAACTGTTTGGGGAGAAACGTCTTCGATTGGCGATCACAAACCGGAAGACGAAGCGTTGGTAGACCTTCCACTGGGTAGACTGACGACACAACGAGATTTGCGGGCCACTGGTGGACACAAGTGGCGAGTTGTCGACCATTGTGGCGTTCTAAGCGGGAGGTCTTTATTTAACAGTGGACGTCTTCCGGCTGTTGATGTCAATTTTTTAAGAAGCCCTCGTGCCCAAGTACGAATCGCACTTGACCGGTTTGTGTTTTGTTAGCTACTACACTGATTTGTGGTTTTCAGCAAATAATATTTGTATTGTTATATTTTGTTACCATTGTCAAATAGTTCATCTAAAAGCGGAGTCGCGGGTAAAAAGAAAATAGTTTTTAATTAGGCAAACAGGGTAAATGTGGTAGTTTTGTCGAGTACTTAATACGGTGCTTTTGTTTCTTTTGTGCTCCGCTACTAAGGTTGCATTTTTTATGACAGTGCAGCTTTTTCATGGTGACCTACTTCAATATAGAGGTTGACTATTTCTTTAAAGTTCCGTACAATATCGTGGTCATATTTCGATAGCAAGCGATCAATATTTTTGAAATCCAATCATTCATAAATACCATTTAAAAGTAATGAAAATAAAAAATAAAAAACCCGACTGAAAAATACTTTAAATAAAAACTAGAAAAGAAAATACATAAGTTTAGTAGGCCAGAACTCTGTCAATAGTAACTTAAACTTCAACAGTTGGGACCCATTCGAATCCAACACCAACTCAAAAATTTCCAGTAATGAGTCTCAATACCACAAATAATATATCTCAATCCTTAGCAGAATCCTAGTGCTCCTTGTGTACTAAAATGGTTCTTTATTTTTAGTTTTCATTTAAAGTTTTTTTCAGGCTTAAAGCAGTCGGGCTTTTTATTATTCCATAGTCTTTACCACTAGAAAACCTTCGACTTTGAAACTTCAAAGTTCAATATCACAAAAACGGCTGAACTGATTTTCATGAAACATGTCTAAGAACTGTTGGCAACACCAAACAGAACGTATTATTATGGTCTGTATTAGACGGATCTGTCTCTTCTAAGTAAGACTGCGAGTGTGCTATTTTGATGTCAAATAAATTCAGTTTTTGCTACATACCCAGTGCATTTCCCACCAGCTCGCTACAAGAACCATCGCTAGAAAACCTGATTTCAAATAAAAACAACGCACCAACACAAATGCATCACGCCTGTATTCCCAAATGGGGTAGGCAGGGCACGAGAAACGTTACCGCTTCAGAGCCACTTCAAACAACAAAAACTGCATTTAAATCGATTCACCCGTTTAAGAGCTACACACAGACACACATAGTGGTCAAACTTATTAAAGAGGGGTGTTCTCTTTTTGCGTCGGGGGTAAAAAAGTATTGGGCAAGTTTTTAAAATTACTGCCAAATCATATTTATCGGGTTCCATTTTCTCAATTACATAAATAAATATAAATAAATAAATAAATATCATGGGACACTTGACACCAATTGACCTAGTCCCAAACTAAGCAAAGCTTGTACTATGGATACTAGGCAACGGATATACATACTTATATAGATAAATACATACTTAAATACATATTGAACATCCAAGACCCGAGAACAAACATTCGTGTTATTGACACAAATATCTGCCCCGGCCGGGATTCGAACCCAGGACCTCAAGCTTCATAGTCAGGTTCTCTAACCACTTAGCCATCCGGTCGTCTAATGACATGATCAATCAAATAACCGTGTTAGGAAACAATAACGCACCTGTCAAATTGTATGAAAAACAATATTTCCGAAGCGTACAATGATTCAAATTGAAGTTAAAATTGCATTCAGCAGCATCGATCAATCAATGTATGAGCTCCGTCAGTATGATGGATTGCAGTTCCGGGCCACACGTTATGCTGACAAATATGACGATTTTCCTTGTTTTATTTTATTACTTGGGCCATAGTTCCCACGCGGGCCCAGTGCGGATTGGGAACTTCGCACGCACCATTAAATCGCTTCGCAGGTTTGTGCAGGTTTCTTCACGATGTTTTCCTTCACCGCAAAGCCCGTGGTAAATTTCAAATGTAATTCCGCACATGAATTTCGAAAAACTCAGAGGTGCGAGCCGGGGTTCGAACCCACGACCCTCTGCTTGAGAGGCGATAGGTCAAACCACTAGGCCACCACGGCTTCTTCGACGGTGGGAACTATGGCCCAAGCCCTCTTGTTCTGAGAGGAGGCCTGTGCCCAGCAGTGGGACGTATATAGGCTGGGATGGATTTTATTACTACGATAACCTTTTAACTTAGTTTTTTTTTCTTTTCCCGCAATAATTACGCGTTCAGTTACGTGGGTGCACACTCACCGGGGTTCAGCTGAAAACCAGCGCTGCAGCTCTGGTTCCAGGGCTACGGCACATGCTGAGCTGAGTCCTTTTGGCATCACACTACAGCACAATATCTCTTATTTTCCTCTCTTCTCCTATTTATGTTTTTACTGTGTTTTTGTTGTGATGTAGTGTGTTTATCTTGTCAATAAATGTTGTGAGTTTGAGTTTGAGTTAACTCCTGACTTTTTTTATCATACATGGTTCTACAGACCGAGGCGAGAATTCTAAGTTTGTGATTTTTTAATTTACTTAGTACATGTGGCAGTTATTCTTACAATAAATTTTTTTGTACTTTGTGACTTCACACGAGTTGTGAACGCACAACCCACAGACGCTACGAAAAATAAACCGGAACGATCGGACGGTGCGGTCTGATTTATCGTAATTCTTACGCCACGCACACGCTTCAGTTTATCGTAGCGATCTTCAGTTCCAATGGTGACCAATGGCGCAATTAATTATAGCGCTAATTCCGTTCCGATTTATCTATTCGAATTTTGATACTGTTTGAAGGAACAGTATCAAAATTCTTCTACAGATAAACGTATGTAGAGAGCAATTAAGTTGAAGCGCTCAATCAATAATTCGTGCATCCGCCAAAGGGCTTTAAGTATAACGTCAAGAACAATCAAACTAAGACAGCAGTTCTCGAATTTGAAATCAAAACGAGGCGACGACAGGCTCGGAATATGTACTTCCCAGTCCAATTGTTAGTGAACTACAAATTGGTTGCTTATTTTCTTTGGCGGAGAAAAATGTAAGATATCTTTCCACGATTCCGTCGGAGCGAGCGTGGATTGTTTTTATTTGAGTGAAACTGTAAAGACAAATTTCTTTCGAGTTTATTTTTTGACGATCTGCTTTGATTCAAATGTAATCAAAATACCTCGTGTTTTTGTTTTCTTTTATTAAAAATTGCGGCTCTTTTCAGAAGAAGATGTTTACAGCCTTTCTTAAAATACAATCACGCATTAGCTGTTAAAATTAACTCAATGGTCTAGTCATACAGTGTGTTACCGACAGCCAGGCTTTTTTTAAGCGAGGTTAAAGTATTCCTATTTCTTAATAATGGCATTAGTTTAATTAATAAACTAAAATTCAGACTTTGTAAACTTTCTAACTAAATTATCATCATCATCATCAGCCGGAAGACGTCCACTGCTGGAACTGACCAATCTGTACCTTGTGCAAGGTCCGCCCGGATTGCTACCACCATCTTGCTCGCTAATCCTGCCGTGAAGCAGCAGTGCTTGCACTGTTGTGTTTCGGCGTGGAGAGTAAGACAGCCGGTGAAATTACTGGCGCTTGAGGTATCCCATCTTAGGCCTCTCTAGGTTGGCAACGTATCTGCAATACCCCTGCAGATGTTTATGGGCGGTGGTGATCTCTCTTACCATCAGGAGACCCACTTTCTCGTTTGCCATCCGGTCGAATAAAAAGAAAAGGTGCTATTTAGTATCGTGTACCAATATAGTTATTATACTCATACTATGTGAATTAAAAGTATTTAGATAAAAAAAACATGGTACACTTGACACCAATTGACCTAGTCCCAAACTAAGCAAAGCTTGTACTATGGATGGTTGTAAATTTAAGCTTTTTAATTTAGACTCTGAACTTTTTCTAATGTGTCTACTCTTGTTTTTGTTGTTCGAAGGTTAACAAGAAGTATAAGTCCGCCTTTATACATCTGTTTCTCATTGATTTGTTTTTTGTTGTGTTTACAATAAAGAGTTATACACACACACACTCATACATATACAAGGTGTTAATTAAATAACTGAAAATATCAGACAACCTAAAAATAATTTTTAATTTTATGTTAGTTGATTGAATTTTTTTAATACCTTCATTATTTTAAAAGATATTCGTATGTTTTACTAAGTCAGTAATTCTGCTTCATTTCTAACTCTAAACTCATAATTAGTATATTTCAGTTGCGCTTTGACGTTTTTAGAAGAAAATCAGAAAATCACACACTGACAGCAAAAAGGTCAGAATTAAATTATCGAAATAGAGTATGCAACCTTGCTAAATATTTAATTGGCGCCTGTTGCAGTCGTAACTTTTAGACTGAGCATAATAAAAAAGGGATTTAAAAACACAAACACAACCTAATTTAAAACATAGTGTAATCAATTATTCTACTCTCGATTCTGAGCAAACTACTTTCTGGTTTTCAGTTATTTAATTAACACCTTGTATAAATAGTATTTGCAAGCCGTGGTGGCATAGTGGTTTGACCTATCGCCTCTCAAGCTGAGGGTCGTGGATTCAAACCCCGGCTCGCACCTCTGAGTTTTTCAAAATTCATGTGCGGAATTACATTTGAAATTTACCACGAGCTTTGCGGTGAAGGAAAACATCGTGAGGAAACCTGCACAAACCTGCGAAGCAATTCAATGGTGTGTGCGAAGTTCCCAATCCGCACTGGGCCCGCGTGGGAACTATGGCCCAAGCCCTCTTGTTCTGAGAGGAGGCCTGTGCCCAGCAGTGGGACGTATATAGGCTGGGATGATTATGATAAATAGTATTTGTATCTATTTGTATGCACTTCTATTAACTTCAGCTAACACCCTGCTATTAAAATTTCACACATTTTATCATACTGTTAACACACCCTCACACAAATTACGATCAGCTGGATTCACGTCACTCAAGCCTGGATTGTTGCTTCCAAACTTGATTCAAACACATTTGCGTAGAATTTATTGATGCCATCAAAATGTTATGGACACTTCACGTGTACTTTGTCGCTACTCCATCGAGATCTCTCTCGTGAGAATTACGGAGCGAGCTAATCTGGGAAAATAATTTTGTTTTGTAAAATGAAAATGAAACTTCTTGGTTCTGACAGTGATTCGTTTAGGTGCTTTTTGGTCACAGTTACTTATCAAAGCCTTTAGCATTTTTATCAGTTCCTTAAGTACATAGAGGCCCATTAGCCTAGCATTAGAGACCAAGCTAATTAGCACGTTAAAGTGGCAATGGGCAGACCATATAGCACGGAGAACAGATGGCTGTTGGGGCCGAAAAGTTCTTGAAAGGACACCGCGAATCAGAAGAGCGTAGAATGTCCAAAACGGAATGAACGGATGACCTTAAGTATTGTCTATTGCATTTAGAAACACAATCGTTTTCATCACTTCTTTCTGTCACATGGTATAAAACGAGAATAGAAAGAGACGGTGAATGCGATCGCAAATATCAGCGCATTGGACAACACGGCCTTTGGTTAAAGACGCGGGTTTACGGTGGATGCAGGCCGCTTCCGAAATCGGAAAACCAGAAGTGCTAAATTAGGTTTCTTTGTTTGGTAAATTTGTTACGAAAACCCCATTCGTACTTGGCTGGTTTTTAATAGACTATCTTGGCCGCACATGGATTGTTTACATTTAGATTACTTGAATATTCTTTAATAACATTATCATACATATTGCCCATTTCTCGGGGTCATTGACCGGCACTAACTACCCTCCAGAGGACCTGACTTCCAAGTTCGTAACTTAGCCGTCCGTAGATTGCAATTACGGCCCACACGTTAACTTTACAAGCCCATACAGGAGTCATACCAACAGTTTTGTCCCTGGAGGCGAAAGGAATTCAACATGTCTAAGCAACGGATATTTTCAATGAATCGCTACGAAACAAAAGCTCCTTGTAATTGAGTGAGATAATTTGATGATGGTCTTTATCTGTTTGCGTTGTATATCATCAGTGCGAATTTTCATATTTCTACACTTAGCGGTTGATCACGTAAGAATATGAGAAAAAATTTTAGCCTTTGCTTTATTCTCAAGATCTTTCGAAATATTAATTGTAACCAAACCTATCTAGCTGTTTTACAGTGAGAGAGTACCATGCACACACTCACAAGGTTTCGGATTTATAATACGTTTTACTATAGAAAGGTTATTACGGTCTTAAACGCCACTATTTCCGGGATATTATGGTGTGATGATTCTATTTTTCTCACGTTACCCGACATTTTTTTTTGTTCTATCTCCTTTATTCATTCAGCATCGAAGCATCAAACGTGATGCGACCATCCTGAACTAACTTCTAGATTGGCAAGACACCCAATATTATGTGATGGTGTTATTATTACCATATATTTTTGGATAAAGCGCATGGAGGTAGAAAATTAAACCGCATAATGGGAAAGTTCGGATACGAACGACATCTTTAACCTTACTAAGACCTTACTTATACTTAGTTTTAGCTATGTTGGTTAGAAGAAAAAATATGAATGTTAGCGGTATATGGAAGAATAAAATATATTGGACATCTTATACGACCTGATGAGCTATAAATAAATAAGACCATACAAGGAAGAGTTTAATTTTGAATAGCTGAGAACTTGCTTGGTTTCTACGACTAAGTATAAATAGCAGGATCTTGAAGGAGATGTCCGCTTCTTACTTTTGGGTATGTGCGAAGCGGGTGGTGGGGGTTCAGACAACGATCGCAGCGCACACCATGGCAAAAATTGGAAGTAAATTCGGATGACTGACTGTCAAAATTAAAGTATTTCAGTACAAATCAAAGCAGAGGATATCAAAGCACCAACAATGCTTGCACTTGCCGCTCTAATTAAGTATATACGCAGTCACATTTTACACCAGTGACGACACAACACGAGCCTACAAGTACAAGAAGTAAATGAGAAATGACTTACACGAAATACTGTTCTGAAATCACATAAAAAATACTTACGTTTAAACTGGTTTTGTAGGGTGTTAATGACAAATTACATGGGCTTGTATTAAAGTAATTCTGGCCGTTATGTCGCAGTTCTTCAACATTTCCCAGTCTTTTATCACGGTTTGTGGTTGGAAATTAATTATTGTGTGTAAAACTTTGAAACCCCCCCCCCCCCCCGCTTTCAGGTACCGCTGGGAAGAGGCTGCGCACGATCGGGACAGATGGCAGGCTCTCGTTTCGGAGGCCAAGACCCTCTTTGGGTCCCTGAGCCAAACTAGTTAGTTTTTTAGTTAATACTTTCAAACCAGTTTTTTATGATTATATCTTGAATAAATCGCACTTAAATAACGTCAACAATACTACGCTAATCATTGTTTTGATTTACTTTAGCAAAAAACTGTTAACATGTCATTATTTGTCAGTCTCCGCAAATGTTGTCAACGCTACGCGTCGCCACCGTCGTGCACGTAGCCAATAGGACTGAAATAAATAAGTCACGGACTAACTTTCACACTTTACTAATTGAATTTACCGCACAAGTGTCATCTTCCATCCAATTAAAAAGGCAGTCCTGATCTTGAAATGAGGAAATTAATTATTGCGATACTAAAGAGCCTAACAAGTCGCCAAACAAAAGTACACTTTCGCGTACACATATAGAAATGAGTGATGTGATGAACGATTGATCAAATGAGATAAGAAAGAAAAGAAAGAAAGAAAGAAAATACATTTATTTAACGCCATAAAAAACAAACATAGGAACAAACATATAACAAATAAAGACATACATGACGCTAAACAGGTCCCCACTCGGCATAATGCCACGGCAAGCCGTGGCGCTGATTTTCAGTGAGGACCTTATCTAAAAACTAACTTAAAATAAAAATTAAAAATAAAATAAAACAAATATTAAATTGTATGGCAACACCGGCTTAAACAGAGATGATGGAATGAGGGAGATAGACTGAATGAAAGACGAGAAGTACCTAAGACTGAATACGTAAGCGACTGAAGACGTATTTTGCTAAAAGTTTGTGGTTCTTGAATTTGATTTATATGTGCTTATTTCACAGACGAAAGTGTGTTTCCCTTAAAGATAAACTCTACACACATCTGTACCAAAATTTCAAGTTATTCAGATCATTATAAGAATGAAATCCAACTAGCAAGATTATGAAGACTACATAATATATATATATTCAGTACGAACGTTGCAAGTTGTATAAATCTTGAAAAACATTTTAAAAGCAATTCTACTAAGCACATTCTGTTATTCACTTTGTTTTTTTGTCTTTTCAAGTGACACAATCAAAACCGGCTCGAGTTGTACATAATACAAAATAGTCTAAGAACGTAAGCGTAGGTGGATGACTAAAAGGGTAGACGTAGGCGGGTTTAAAATTTCGTTGTAAACATCAGGACCGAAAGGATGGCTATTGTAAGCTCGGGTGCTAATTATGGATTTGACGATGGAGGGTTTTATACCTTAATACTTGTTGGTCTCCGTGTTTGGTCCCTCCCATATTAATCGTAGAATTTGTTTTGATAAAAATGTACCTCGTTCAGTTTTTCGTCGATGTTTAATTATGATCTCGGTAATGGTCTTTTTCTTAACCGTTGGTAAATTTTTCGGCATTCATAAGTAAATAAATAAATAAATATCATGGGACACTTTGACACCAATTGACCTAGTCCCAAACTAAGCAAAGCTTGTACTATAGATACTAGGCAACAGATAAACATACTTATATAGATAAATACATATTAAAAATCCAAGATCCGAGAACAGACATTCGTATTATTCACACAAATATCTGCCCGGGCCAGGAATCGAACCCGGTACCTCAAGCTTTATAGTCAGGTTCTCTAACCACTTGGCCATCCGGTGGTCTAAGTCCTTTTTTAAAGGCTTTATTTAACTTAAATGTATATATGTATGTACATTCATGGCAAAAATAGAAAGGTTATATTCTTCTTAAGCAGTTTTAAAGAAAAAAATGAGACGTGCTCCTAAAACATGGTCTAAGCAACGCAATTACATATCTTACACACCTTGGCACTGTTAAACTGAGCTTAACTATATTAAAGTCTTAACTTAACAACAGCTACAAAAACGAGTTCAGTAGCTTACAAATAATAAAAGCACTGTTTAAGTTGAAACTATTTGCTGACAGCTATATAGCTTTATCTTTATCACTTTTGTTCGCTCTAAAGTTTAATTTTTAGTCGCTTTTAGTCGCTAGTGCTTTTGTGAGATTTGTCGCGAACATTCACGTTGAAGGCAACAGGTTTTTGCGAATTAGTTACAGGACACGACTTTGTCAAAGGACTCTTAAGATTTACAAAGGAGCGTTTACTGCATTTTCTGCTTTATGTATTAGCATCCTGTATGTTAAATATCTTGTTTAGTTTATCATCATCTTCATCCCAGCCTATAAACGTCCCACTGATGAATGAGATGGCTTGAGCCATAGTTCCCACGCGGTGCCAGTGTGGATTAGGAACTTCACACACACACCGTTGATTGCTTCGCAGATTTATTTATTTTATTAGTTTGGGTACAATAACATAATGCATGCTCACAAAATTACAAATAAGATGTGTAATTTATAATTACATAAAATGTTTATTTATATTGCTACAACTAAGTAACGGTCTTATGGAAGAGTTTCTAATATTTACGATCGGGTGTCGACCATCTTCAATCAAATAATCAAACTCCTTAAGATAAGCGTTGATTCCCCATAAGTTACAACTCATAAGCGCAGCAAAAACGATTTGTTCAACTAACGACACCCATAACTCAGTGCTTTCAGCGCTGTGATAAATCGTGTCGAAAATCACACTTCAAAACTAAACTTGGTATTTTGCAACACTAATCAATTTAAGTGCTGAGCGACAGTTGGCGAGAACTAAAATGGATGTCTCGAATCTACCGAAGTTAAGCTTTAGCTTTGGCAAAAGTGTCTCCATATTCTCATACAGCAGGGCTACTACGAAACTCGAAACTCGAAGTTCGTGTCATGCGGTACCTCTGACACTTATACTATTTAATACGAGAGGGAGAGGGACCGCACGACACGAACTTCGAGTTTCGTAGTAGCCCTGCTGACAGTATCTTCTCTACAGGTAAATCTTGCTGTCCCACTAATATTATAAATGCAAAAAATTGTAAGTTTGTCTGTGTGTTTGTTATCTTATTACGTCTAAACTGCTGAACCGATTGAGTTGAAATCCAGTACACAGATAGTTTAAGCCTCAGGGAAGGACTTGATAGCTTTTCTCCCGGAAAATTGCAGTTTCCGTGGGATAGCAATAAACGAATTCTACGTGAACGGAGTCGCGGACAACAGCTAGTATTAAATATTTGTGATGTAAGTCATTAAGTAAGATTTTGAATCTTTAAAAAAAACAGACCTTTTTTGAACATGAAAGTACCGTGAGACTCACTCATATTAAACGATATTGTACCGGATAACTCACGTCTCAAAACGAGTTTAGCTCGACATGTTTCGGGCTATTTCGTAGCCCTTCTTCACAGGAGCACGCGATCGATTTAAGACGTGAGTTATCCGTCCGTTACAATATCATTTTTAATAAAAACTGACCTTCTTAAGTTTCTAGGACTGTATTCAATTATGGTTTTCTCTGAAGCGGTGGTGGTAATTTTTTTTACATTAATAAGTGCCTCTTAAAGTCTAAATTTAATAAAGATATTGTTTTGACTATGAGGATGCATTTCTCAACCCTGTGAACAGGTTTGATCATCATCCATCACATCACACAAGGTATAAAATAAATTAATATACTGAAAACCTAAGACACCCTTTTACTCTTATTTTTTATTTTAAAATGCTGCATGCGGTGACCGCAGAAGTGTAAAGAACACGGTAGTCGGCCGCATTCGGCGAGCGACAGCTCCACCGCCCTAATATGGCCGCCGCAGTCGACGGCCAGACTAATGTAAAAGCGACGGTCGTTCGCCGAAGTAGTTTGAAACAAATTCGGCGACTGCATTAGGTGAACGACGCAGTGTAATTGCCGCTTAATACCTTATTTAATTACTCCAAAAAACAGTATATTTTGCTATGTCTCCATTCATAATTTATGCCGCATTTACTGAAATAATCCGAATAAATTTTATGAATTATGATACTGTGCGTGGCAGAGATATTTAATTTCAAATGATCTTTGTGCCATCTCACGCGCATTGATTCAGATAGGTTACCGTAGATTAGCATCATAATAGATTAGAATTAGGTATATAAGCTTGTATTAAGAGTAGTTAAATCAGTTTATCTACATGCATATCATAACTTCCCTATTATATGTTCAGAAACGACTATCAAATGGCCTTTATTAAGAAACCTGGTATCTGCGGGTGCATCTTAAAGTTCACATTAAAGTACAGTGCATCTTAATGTTTACATTAAAGTATCGGTAATACTTTTTTTAACAATGCATATTTTATCTGTACATATTGTAGAAAACTTATGACATGCATGTAGATAATAATTATTATTCAAAGTCAAAGTCAAAGTCAAAGTCAAGTCAAGTCAAAGTCAAAGTCAAAGTCAAAGTCAAAGTCAAAATACATGCCATATCTGAACATAGTTATGTATGCGGCTATACATAATTAGGCATTAAAACACTCGTGTGATGCCTCTCATTATGCACCAGCCACATAAATAACTATTAAGTAATCCCGACAAAGGTGCTCTTACTCAACCACCCAACTCCCCCTAAAATCTTCATTATTTATTACACATAAGAGGTTTTAAATGAGACAATAAGCAAAGAGAATGATAAATACTCGTAGCTTTACACCAACGCAGCCTAGATTTTTGGGTACACATTTTAGTCTTCATAAACCTGTGCTGAATGCGAAATATGATGCTACGGCTTGATCAGCTTAGTAATTATTTCAACAATATTCATTGTTGAAATAATTACTAAGCTGCTATCTACCTATTTAAGGTCTGAACATTCTATGTGTAAATAGAACGGTATGACCTTTAGCTAAAACCGCCTGTCTACAATCTATACAATCTTGCATTTTTTTCATTTTGTTCGGGACTATTTTTTTATAAGGTTAAGGTTTTTTACAAGGTTACTAAAACACATCAAGATAATTATAATAGAATAAAAACAAAAAAGACATTTTATAGACAAGTAAAAAGATGACCGTAATTAAATTAGGTCAACCAAACTAAAAAAGGAATATTAATATTATAAAGAAATAATTAAAAAATAATAATAATAGTAATAATAATAAATGTCAAAATGTTATTGGAATAATTAATACAATTATTAACACCGAATAAGTGGCAATCAGTATCACTTTACCGACAACCAGTGCAACTCTTAAATTGTGATGATGATGTTGATGATGTGGAAGACGGTATTACAACTACTACCAAATTAAAGTCCCTGTGAAACATTTTCCTCACGAAATCCTTCCCCACCTTGACTTTTCATTTTCCTAACAATACTTTTATTTTGATTGATTTACTTGTACAAAAAAATCATTTCTCATCTGAGGTCGAAGTCAATTTGCGGGGGTCAAAGCTAGCTATTGTTGCGAAGAGAAATGGATGTCGTTTGTTCGAGAAAGAAATGTTTCATGCCTTCAATATTTTCGTGGAAAACTAAAACTCGGCGCTGGCTTTGCCTTTGCCTAATATATTTGTTTTGCCATTACAGTGTCTGTGTCCTATATCTACTCGTATATACAAGGCGTCTCTGTCCATGTGACTTTAAATTCATGGTTCAATTCGATTTTATGCGCAAAACTTAGATACTTTTGTTTTGAAACATTTATTTAAACAATGAATTTTTACATAAAAATAAAAATAAAAACACAAAATTAACTAAAACGGGCTTCCTCTTCCAAAGGCAGCGCAGCGCGGGGCATTGTACCCAAGACGCTGGCGGCGTTGCCTCGTTGCACTGCAAGGCTCAGTCTTTGGGCGAAGAAAAAGCCTGCTCTTTGGTCGCCAGATACGCCGATTAGTTTGCCCGACTCTTCTTTCATAAACTTTTTTGTGTCGGACGACCAAGGCCCAAAGGTTTCGACCGCAAGTGCCGCAAAAAAGTAGTTGTCCTTAAGAAAGGCATATTTGCGGCACTTGATGGTTTGGGCATCGTCTGCAGCTATCCCTGGCTTCCGCGCAGACCGTTGGATGTGGGACGGGGCTAACGTATCCACGCATGTAACATCCCACGCCAACGGCAGCCCCAAACGCCACGGCACCAACGTACAACCGTCGGGCCTCTTCCCGTCCGCAGCAGAAAGACCTGTAGGCTCTAGGGTCGCAGGGATGGACGCGGAGCCGAGAGCTCGACGGACGAGATCGTTGAATGTCGCGTGTCTGTAGGAACGGCGGGCACTAAGTTGGCAATGTAAGCCGTGGCGGCCGAGAGCGTCAGCCGAGCCACTGCAGCGACAGCAAAGATGAGGTTCGTGGGTCCTGAGGCCCAGGCGAAGGCACACCGCGACTCGCAACGATCCCGGGTCTAGCAGGGATCCTATGTTCCGAGAAGGGAGAGCGTGAAGCCAGTGTCCCGACTCAGCTTTCGAAACTCTGCGTCCGCCAAGCCTGACACCACAACATCAGCGGGATTGGTAATGTTAAGGATACCACTGATGAGGGAGACAGTGCTGTGAACGGATGAGAGGAAGGCAGGGAGAGCCAGGTCGCTTGACGTACGAATCCCTAGACCACTATATTTGATCGGTAAAGTCACCTAGGTCCAACTTGTTGGAATATGTGAAATATTAAGGATTTTGCAGGTAGTATCTTTTAAAACAATATCTATAGATGAGGTCAAGTTGGGAAATTTCCAAACAGAACAGCAACGTAAGATGTATAAAAATTTTGATGAAAACAGGCACAACCGCAGAATGTAATATCTTTGTAGGTACATGTTCTTAAGATTAGGTCAATATAGAGTCAAACATGAACCCTGTAAGGGCACAGCAATGGCACAGCAATCGTAGTGCAATTGTGTAATTTTATGAATAATTATAATATTAATGACAATAATAATGCAGTCCTGGCAGTAAAAACAATAATAATAATGATAATGAAATAAAAATGGCAATGTCAGAATTAATAATGACAACAATAGTAAAGTAAAAATGGAGAAAATATTCATTATTGATCCTCAAATTTAATCTTTAAATCAGTATTGGACACGGCGGTGTTATCGCTGTTCTTGGTAACGAGGCCTTTTAATATTTTTTGTCATTTATTTCACATCGGTATGGTATTGTGTACACTGAAAACAACATTTAATCTGTATGAAAAAAATAAATTAACAGTGGCCGTATTTGAAAAGTTGCAGAACAAAAGTAACTAAGTTATGCAAATACAATCGAACTTTGAATTTAAAGAACCATTGTCAGACACATTCTGTAGAGCTTTGAGGACAATACAACAATAAAGTGCTCTCAGCCAAACCTAATTTTTAGATATATTCTTGTATATATATTATACTACTGCGCAGCGTGTAGGACGTCCACCAACGATATGGATGGATGACCTGGTTAAAGCCGCAGGTTCACGGTGGATGCAGGCCGCTTCCAACCGAAGCGACTGGAGGTCTATGGGGGAGGCCTATGCCCCACAGTGGACGTCTACGGCTCATATTTTGAGAATGATAATGATGATATGGCCAGTGCACCACACTGTGCACATGAATGCTAGTAAGTGACTGATCAGCATTATGCTAGAGAATGACTGCCAGAATTGATGATAAAAATACACTTATTACAATACTTTAATAATAATAACTAATCAGTTACAACCAAAGGGAGCGCATTCAATGTACTAGTACTACCTACTCCTCCACCAAAATGCCCCTAAACCAACATTGTATAATTTAGCGTATTCTATTGAATTATTTGACTGGCTTGCATTGTTTTATTACACCATAATTCCCTTGCATATCAAAACGGGACTTAACATTCCAATTCATACCTCGCTGCTTTCGTGGCCCAATGCTCACAGATTTATTCGAGATATAACACAAAGAAAAATACCTTTCCTCTTTTGTTACACTGCGAAGGGCATATATTGTGTCCGTGCGTACTTACTAACTAACATACACCTAAACGTATAGCGTTATTAAAACGAATCTGAACAGGAAAAGAAGCAAAAGGAAAAACTTTCAACCTTATTCTTGTACATAAAAGTTCGTTTTAGGGAACTTTCCAGGTATTTGGATTGAAATACGAAGTGACATATAATTTGGGGGTGATGAAAGGCAGTGTAAGTGGAATGAAAAGCTATTTAGCTCTGAATAGAGTGATTGTAGCTTTCGCGGACGTGACTTTTGTGATGCAGTACTGTTTAGGGTTCCGTAGACAAATGGTAAAGAAATCTTATCACAAGCGAGGGGTGTTAAATATAAGTTTGACCGCTATGTCTGTCTGTGTGTGTGTGTGTGTGTTGCCAGTGATGACTTATGGCGCGAGACGTGGTCCTTGACTGTTGGCCTTTTAGAGAGGCTCAGAGTCACGCAACGAGCTATGGAGAGAGCTATGCTTGGAGTTTCTTTGAGCGATAGAATCCGGAATACGGAAATTCGTCGAAGAACTAAAGTCACCGACACTGCTGGAAAAATATGCAAGTTGAAGTGGCAATGGGCGGGCCACATCGCTCGAAGAACAGATAACCGTTGGGGGAGAAAAGTCCTCGAGTGGCGACCACGAACCGGAAGACGAACCGTTGGCAGGCCTCCCACCAGGTGGACTGACGACATCGTGAGAGTCGCGGGAAACCGGTGGATGCAAGTGGCGAGCTGTCGTTCATTGTGGCGTTCTAAGGGGGGGGTGACCTTAAGAGGATCGCTGGCAGCGGATGGATGCGAGGGGCTGAAGACAGAGTATTGTGGCGCGCCATGGAAGAGGCCTATGTCCAGCAGTGGACTGCTGTAGGCTGATGATGATGATGATGAAGGGGGAGGCCTCTGTTCAGCAGTGGACGTCTTCCGGCTGATTATGATGATGATGACGATTCAAAAGTCTGAGACTATGCCCACTATAGCACGTTTCTTAACCAACCGTCGCCCGCCGTTGAGTATCATGTATGCGCGTTACATTCCGTACCTTACACGTTCCTGTTACGGTCATGGTATAATACGATGTAGTGGGTAGAGACCTTTACTCGTTATTGTCGACGCTGTTTAAATTCAAACTTGTGTTGCTTGTTTCTGCCTTACATGGTTATCATTAACGAATACATTTAGGCAAACTGGTGTATCATTAATCATTTACAACGACTCTTAAGCGGGAATATTTTGGCTCCAAATATTCGCATAAAGCTCGAAAGTTTAAAAACTGGCCAAATATGAGCCGGGCTAGCATGGAGATGTCCGTATATATTTGTATACACTTAAGTGAACCAAAATGTACGTATCTATTAAAAATTCAGTGTGAGTAGAGCTGTGCTTCTAAGCTAATTTAAGTGTGGTTTTATTATGTCAAGGGAGTAGATATTCAATTTGTTGTTGCGACAATAGAAATAAAATATAGTTTTTAGCTGTGTGTCTAACCACCTAACCTATTCACAGTCAGTGTAGCACAGACAGTATAGAGACAAGTGATTAAACAGAACGATTTTACTACCCCAGTTTACTAGATAGTTAAGTACCTTTACTTTGCTAACGCTTCTATTGTATACCCCAATTTACACCGCAAGCGAAGCGCACTCATTAATGACTTAGGTTAACGTACAACGATCGCCAGTATGAAAGTACTTACACTGGATCTCTATAAAGTTGGTCGATGTGAGTTTAAATTAAGTCATGAATGAGTCCGCTCTTTGCCGATCACGAGCTCGCGTATCCTAAGTATGGACGTTCACTTTGCGTACACCGTATCAAATCATAACTTCTTCTTGATACGCGTATCCGATGTATCGCGAGCGTGCGGGTTATACAGGGTGTCCCATAAGTACCACGTCACAGTGACACCAGAGGTAGGCCAGCTCAAGAGGAACCTAACCAACCTAACATGACCCCAGTAAAAGTTGCACGGTTTTCTAGTTATTAACAAAATAAAGATTTTTGGGGATACTCCCCTTTGTCTTGAAATTTTTAGTACCAGCATCGACTTGGATACATACAGATACATGTGTTATACTATTTCTGAATTTGCATAATATGCCTAATTTATTGACGTTATTTATTTGTTTCGTTTCTAGTAATTTTTTTTCATGGCAGATGGTTAAAGTTGAAATTCTGAAGTTTTTTTCAGCATTTTACGGTAGTTACTGACAAAATAACACACTGCACTTCTGAAGTAACTATTCACGATTCGATACACATAAAAAACTGTTATTAAGAGCTTTCCAAGTTATGACTATGACGTTATAACTATGACGTTAAAGGAGTACGGTCAGCATCAAAAGTAGCTTGTTATTTTTTTAACCTGTCACATTAACACATTTGTCAATCTTGTACGGCGCTAAGTAGGTGGCTGTAAAACGACAAAGTACAAAAGTAACCAGCTAAAGCTAAACTGTAACTTGTATTATTATAAATAATGATTCATTGATATATTTTATTTCTGAACGACCTTTAACGAAATTTTCGGCTTTTTATTTAGTGCATAGATTTTTTTCTTTATTACACAGGTTTTGCAATCCCCACGACCGCCAGCAGTTTTACGACCCCTCAGGGGGTCGTGACCTTGACCCTGATAAGCACTGCTCTATTGTATAAAATGACGAAGCATTTAATACTTTATGATGAGCAAAACCGCATTTTTACTAGCCACACGGTACCCTATATCTCCGGGACGGAACCCGGAAGCTGTTAGGGATACCTCCACGAGTTATTGTAGCAGCGTTAGGGTACGTTTACACAGCGGTCCGTTTTATCGTGGCGGTATTTATTCGATGGTGTAATTATGTAGTTAACTGGAGCGTCAACGTGCACAGTATTCCACTAATGCTGTAAAAGGGACCTGTAAAACAGACTGTTTGAATCTCAATATGAGATAATTACCTATCTTCGCTAGATATGTCGCTAAAACTATATATTGGCTAAGAACTTTTTATAATAGGCACTATGTTGATGGTTGACGTTATATTAATACTCTCTATTTCTTCCGTGGATGTCATAAGAGGCGACTAAGGATATAAATAGGTTAAGATATACCGTATAGGCGACAGGCTAGCAACCTGTCACTATTGTACCGTTTTTGTCAAACTTAAAACCTAAAATTGCTAAAAGTGGCTACGAACCGGTAACGTTGCGTGTGCTCTGCCTACCCCATTTGGGAATACAGGCGTGATGTTTGTGGCACATCTTTCTGGCCTTGCTGATTGATTGAGCCCTGCCACCTGCACTGTCATTTTCAACATCTACTCAGCCTATATACCTACATTCCACTGCTGGACACAGGCCTCCGCTTAGAATGAGAGCATGGCCCATTGTTCCCACGCCTGCACCAACGAAGAATAAGATAATTTTCATCTTTGCTCGTAAAAAGTGTCGTAACATGCAGGCTACCTTGGTTGCAACCCCCCAAATGAAACCCTCGACCTTAATGTGCTTGTCATGAAGCCCAAGGTCGGTAAATGAGCCATTGCCCGTACTAATTTTCTACCCTGTACCCTGTACTCTTGTACCCTGAACTTTTGTACCGTGGCGAACAAGCTTCAACGGAGTTCTTTTTTTTAAACTGAAAAACTAGGATTTTCTCATAGATTAGAGATAAAACCAGGTTAGATCGATGTGTTCAAATGTCTAAAATATTTCGACTTACTTACCTACTACTACCTCTATACTACTACTCACACATCCCTGTAAATCTTTAATTATTCATAATTTCTACATTTATATTTTTTTATTTTTAACCCCCGACGCAAAAAGTGGGGTGTTATATACATTATATTGCTTGCATTACATAATAGTTTAACAAACTGTATAAAGATTTTGGATTAAAAAAATGTATTTTCTGACTGTTAAAGCACATTTTTCTTGGCAATAAAGGGTTTTTCGAAAGGCGTTGTAATAAAAAAACCCTATGTGGCGTACTTATTGATATACGAACGCGTTGATTTCGACCCTTTTATATACTTGGAACTCTATCACGCCTTTCATGTTTATTAACAAATCAAAATAACTAAACAAACCAAAATTTTACAAAACTAAAAATTATACAATATTTATTTTATTTAGGGGCTGTTTCACCATCCATTGATTAGTGTTAACTGGCGGTTAGGTGTGATGCCGTCTCTATTTGTTTTGTTCGAATAGACGGAGACTGCATCACATTTAACCATCGGTTAACGCTAATCAATGGATGGTGAAACAGCCCCTAATTTTATGTTGCTAAATAACCTACGTTAGAGCGACCTTGCACAATCCGTGGTCACATGAATAGATTGAAGTGTAAGTTAGGTTTCTCGCTTGTTCAGCCGAACAAGTTTTTCAAACTATGCGTTTGATCTTATTTTTGTTCTGGGACCTTACACGGGTTTCATATTGTATTGTAATGAATACTTAAGGTGCTATTTATAAACAGTTAAAAATCGTCTATCCATACGAAACATAATAATATGTGTTAAAAATAATGTTGTGTTAAAAATACTTGTGATGTACAGATATCATTAAATAATATTGCTGGTCTCTTTTTCTAATTTTTCTGTGCATCCATGTCTCAGTTTGTATTTACGATAATGGTTTCACGGGATACCCGTAAAAGTAACAAATTTGGAGTTGAAATAAAAAATACAAAAGACACCAAAATCAATCATATTGTAAATCTGTTTAAAAAAATATACCTCAATGAGTTTCTTGCTAGATTCTTCTCAACAGAGCTTTTAACGAACCGGTGGTATATTTTTTTTTAAACTCATAAGTGCTTGTTATAGCCTAAATTGAATAAAGATATTTTGACTTTGACTTTGAAAAACAAATGGGAAATTTATCATCTGGGAAAACATTACAAACACAATTCAACATCATTAACAGTAAGGGGCTGTTTCACCATCCATTGATTAGTGTTAACTGACGGTTAAATGTGATGCCGTCTCCGTCTATTCGAACAAAACAAATAGAGACGGCATCGCACCTAACCGCCAGTTAACACTAATCAATGGATGGTGAAACAGCCCCTTAATCTAATAACGGCTGGTCGCTGGGGCCGAAAGGTTCTAGAGTGGAGACCGTGGATCGGCAAGCGCAGCGTAGGACGTCCATCAACGAAATGGACGGATCACCTGGTTAAAGTCGCGGGTTCACGGTGGATGCGAGCCGCTTCCAACCGAGGCCATTGGAGGCCTATGTCCAACAGTGAACGTCCTATAGCTGATATGATGATGTTGATGATGATGAACAGCAAATCATCAAAGTAAACAACACCTTATTAAATTCTGACAGTTGCGTGGCCCCCGCTTAAAACCCACCCCTTAATAGTTAAGTGGAAGTTCAATTAACGAGGACACCGAGACGGGCGAACTAAAGCAATCAGGACACTAATGGTATCGATAACGCGATGACCTATAAGTTATAGGTATCGCTGTGACTTTAGTCCGGTTAGGGTGACCGTATCGAAATAAAATAAAACCAGCCAAGAGCGTGTCGGACACGACCAAAATAGGGTTCCGTAGCCATTACGAAAAAAATTAGTAATATTTTTCTAAGGATTTCGTATATCGATACCTTTAGGTTCAATTGGCGTAAAGGACAAAATACCGAAAATGAGTTATATATACAGTTTTGTTCAGAATTTCAAGCTCTATCGATCTGTATTGTTAAAATTTTGATATCTTGAAAAATTCGACCTTTACGCCCCATATATTGACATGCCTAAAGACCAGAAACAAATAATTTATTGGGTGTAAATATCAAACCTGAAATAACATGGAACGTAAAGGTAATCATAAACTATAAACTACGACGTAAAGTCATAAATTTATGCATCTTGACCTTTAAGACCTGCCATTTGCATGACTATAATAACAAGACATGTAATGAATATGGGTGTATAGGACTCACTTTATAATGTTTGCCCTTTACGACCTGATTATCTGGAACCGTTTCATGTTAGTTGGTCCTTTACTACCTACATTTACCATAAAAATAGTGAACTTATAAACAATATTTATTTATTATTCTTGTCTATGATGATGTCACTTTGTAATTGAAACGTTTTAGGAGGTAGGTAAACGATAACTTTAGGTTAAATTGTCGTAAAGGACAAAATGCCACTTTTTACAAGAAAAAAACGTTTTTTATTTCAAAAAATCTGTTGTATTTTTTTTCTTTGTTGACCAATATTTTCGATGTCTATGAGAAAAGTGCTTAGAATTCTTGTTTTTACAGGATAGTCTAGTGACCATAACGCTAAATAAGATAGTTAAAAAGTTAAGTGTCCTTCACACCGTGGAAAAAACGTCCAGTAGTCCCTTACGTCCACATCATTTTAAAAATATATAGTAATTTGGGCCGTAAAGGTCACTTTCATACAAAGTAAATGCAATTTTGGGGTGTAAAGTTCACTATAACTTACTAAATACTTTTTATTTTCTGTAGATTACTATAGCTATAGGAGTAAATTATGTAAGAATATTTAGTATTTTGCTATAGTTATACCTCTTTAGCCCTCTTGTTCTGAGAGGAGGCCTGTGCCCAGCAGTGGGACGTGTATATAGACTGGGATGATGATGATGATGATAGTTATACGCTAGTAATTATATAGTAATGATATTATTGATTACGTAACGATAAATTATCGTAAAACACATTTTCACAGTGAATTAACATCCATGGAAAATATATATTATTGTCGTGTAAATACTTATTAATTATATTTCGGTTCGTTGTTTTATGTTAGTAAATTAATCTAGGTTGTGTTGTGAATAAAAACTCAATGATGATAATGGTAACAAATTATTTTAATCATCTTTAAAAATCAGATAACTCGTAGCTAACATACATTAGGTATTTACTTCACTCTTATAATCAACTAACTCGACTTATTCCAAAATATTTTTTATAATGAGATCGCTTTAAGTTCAAGTTATGTATCATTAACCCTAATAAAGTATATTTGTACTTTTAGCTGCATATTACAAAATGTACTTGAATAGTAAAACTCTTAACGCTTCAGTTGGAATCATAAAACAAAATATTTTGTTTTAATAAACAGTAGTTTTTTTCTAGAAACTTAATGATATTAGTTCCTGAGAGTAATAACTTACTAAAACATTTGTTTTGTTGCAGTGTTTGCTAATTTAAGGCTCTTAGTACAAAAATTTTATAGTAAGTTATTACTGTCACGAACTAATATTTATTTATGAGTATTTATTATATTTATTTATAAGTTCATTTTAACAAATTATTTTGTTTTGTGATTCCAACTGAAGCGTTAAGAGTTTTACTATTCAAGTACATTTTGTAATATGCAGCTAAAAGTACAAATATACTTTATTAGGGTTAATGATACATAATTTGAACTTAAAGCGATCTCATTTTTAATTTTATTTTGGATTAAATCGCGTTAGTTGATTATAAGAATGAAGTAAATATCTAATGTATGTGAGCTATGAGTTATCTGATTATTAAAGATGATTAAAATAAATTGTTACCTTTACCATCATTGTGTTTTCATTCACAATATAACCTAGATTATTTTACTAACATAAAACAACGAACCAAACTAATTAATAAATATTTACACAACAATAATTTACTTTCATGAATGTAAGTTCGGTGTGATAATGTGTTTTACGATAATTTATCGTTACGTAACCAATAATATCACTACTATGTAATTACTAGCGTATAACTATAGCAAAATACTAAATATTCTTACATAATTGACTTCTGTAGTTATCGTAATCTACAGAAAATAACAAGTATTTAGTAAGTTATAGTGAACTTTACACCCCAAAATTGCATTTACTTTGTATGAAAGTGACCTTTACGGCCTAAATTACTATATATTTTTTAAAATGATGTGGACGTAAGGGACTACTGGACGTTTTTTCCAGGGTGTAAAGGACACTTAACTTTTTAACTATCTTATTTAGCGTTATGGTCACCAGACTATCCTGTAAAGACAAGAATTCTAAGCACTTTTCTCATAGACATCGAAAATATTGGTCAACAAAGAAAAAAAATACAACAGATTTTTTGAAATAAAAAAACGTTTTTGCTTCTCCTGAAAAGTGGCATTTTGTCCTTTACGCCAATTGAACCTAAAGGTATCGATATGGAATCTTTCAAGTTTAGGTATATTTTATACCTTAGGCTGCTATTTACTCTTAAACTACTAATAATTCTCAAGCAAACTTAGCTGTTATAGTTTTCCTTTGAAATTTTGATATACTTACTACCATCCTGATTTTTTTCAAAATTTTCCACCCACCGGTTTAGAGTTTAGAGGGATGGGGGGGGGACGCTCGATTTTAGTGAAAATTTGCACTTTAAAGTTAAATATTTCGCAAACAAAACACTGAATTGAAAAATCGTCTTAGCAGACTCCTAATGGTTTTAAATACCCATCCAACGCTACCCCACACTATAGGGTTGTATGAGAAAAAAAAATCACCCCCACTTTACGTCTATGGGAGTTACCCTAAAAAAAATTTTTTTTTAATAATCTCATTGTATCATTTTGTCGGCATAGTTCATATATATCCGTGCAAAATTACAGCTTTCTAACATTGATATTCCCTGAGCAAAGCCGCGGACGAACGGACGGACAGACAGCCAGACATCATCATCATCCCAGCCTATATACGTCCCACTGCTGGGCACAGGCCTCCTCTCAGAACAAGAGGGCTTGGGCCATAGTTCCCACGCGGGCCCAGTGCGGATTGGAAACTTCACACACACCATTGAATTGCTTCGCAGGTTTGTGCAGGTTTCCTCACGATGTTTTCCTCACGATGTTTTTGACAGCCAGACATGGCGAAACTATAAGGTTTCCGTTTTTGCCATTTTGAATCCGGAACCCTAAAAAGGCGTGATGAAACGCCGGAAATTGGAGGGGTAATTAGCTTGAGTAGGGGGAGTGGGGGTATAGCGGCAGTGTTGTCACATATATTTTTTTTATTCAAAAGCGAAACATTTATCTAATGCTTTTCTAACTAAGGATGAAAGAACAAAGGTCCAGCCAAAACAAGACTAAATACATAGTAGGTAATCCCACTATTATAATTAATACGAAAGTTTGTAAGTCTGTTTATTTGTTACTTCTTCATGTCTAAACCGCTCAACCGATTTACATGTAATTCTGTATAACATAGGACTTTATTCCGGTAAATTGCATAGATACTGCGGGATAGCGATAAACAGATTTTTTGCAGACGGAGTCGTGGGCAATAGCTATTAAATTATAAAACTAAAATATACTTTTTATTACAATGACTAGGTGCTTGAAACTAAATTAAAATCTAAAAAGATGATACATAGAATAGTTCCTAGATAAAAGGTTCTCATAAAATTGTTTCAAGTTTTTTACTCGTTTTACGGTAAACTAAACGTAAACGATTACGCTGTTATGCGAAAACTAAGCAATTTTCTTGATTTACAAGTATTCCAGGTGTTATTTCACTTCCTAAAATAATTGTGTTCATAATACTTTTTATAGAGACTCCTTATTTTATTTTTATTCGACTGGATGGCAAACGAGCAATGGGTCTCCTGATGGTAAGAGATCACCACCACCCATAAACATCTGCAACACCAGGGGTATTGCAGATGCGTTGCTTACCTAGAGACCTAAGATGGGATACCTCAAGTGCCAGTAATTTCACCGGCTGTCTTACTCTCGACGCCGAAACACAATGCAAGCAATGCTGCTTCACGGCAGGATTAGCGAGCAAGATGGTGGTAGCAATCCGGGCGGACCTTGCAGAAGGTCCTACCACCTGCATACGTAATTTAATGTGTAAGGTAACGGATAATGATCGCGCTATTTTCCTAACAATGTTGTCATGTAGGTTCATTATCATATACAAACACAATGCAAGCAATGCTGCTTCACGGCAGGATTAGCGAGCAAGATGGTGGTAGCAATCCGGGCGGACCTTGCAGAAGGTCCTACCACCTGCATACGTAATTTAATGTGTAAGGTAACGGAAAATGATCGCGCTATTTTCCTAACAATGTTGTCGTGTAGGTTCATTATCATCTTCCGGCGATCACGACCAAGTGTAGCGACTAAGAAAAGGAAGAGATGATAGTGCCATCTAGTTTTCACAGAGAACAACCTCCTAGACCGCACATCGAAGTTTCTCAACTCGGATGCTCTTCCTTCGAACTTCCCCGGGCATAACATCTGTCTGGAGAAAGAACTCCCATTTATCCAATACCAGCTTTTGCCCGCGGCTTCGCCCGCGTGGAATTCGGTTATCGCGCGCTGTTCCCTCGGGAACTGTGCATTTTACGGAATAAAAAGTAGACCATATCACTATCTGGCCCATAAACTATCTTCATACCAAAAATCACGTCGATCCGTCTCTCAATTTCGACGTGAAAGACACAAACATACACACTTTCGCATTTATAATTTTAGTATGGATTGAGGCCTATCGCTACACTTTTATATTTACTACTCGTACATTAGAAAGATGAAGGAGTTTTAATTAAATCAGTATAAATAAACAAACATGTCAAATTGACAAAGGTTTTCTAAAATTACGTCGTAGAACATTCTCGAAACTATTTACGCTCGTTAAAATTTAATTTAATCAAACTTGTTAGTTGTGATTTTACTCATCAACGAAGTATAGGTAAAACTCAAATAGTAACAAAAACACACAAATACTCACTCACAAACTTTCGCATTTATTAGCTGAAATTACCTTTGGCTTCTGAAAGCACCGCTTTCCAACATTATTATTGGCTTTCTTTATAGCAAACTACTGAATTGAAATCATCTCTCTGATTGCTCCAATGTTTACCTTGAATCAAATTGGAGAGCTTTAATACCCAGCCTCCAGCCATTAATATGGTAAAACGTGCCTTTGGGAGACGGGGGCATTCTTAGCACTAAAAGCGGGATCGATGTGGAATATTGGTTTCAGGGAGGTCTCAATGACGAATTATATTTTAATTAGAATACCTAAGTGATAAATAATCCCACTGAATAAGGAGGTTGTTTTTCGCAACGCGCTTACATTTTATGATGAAGATCAAATGTGAAGAAAATTACAATTTACGGTCGAGTGCCTTAGTAATACTGATAACCATCAAATATGTGAAACAATGCAAGCTCCTGCTTGTCATGCAATGCAAGAATTTGTGGGTATGTGTGACTACTACTCCTTTACACTAAAACGTCTAGATGGTATGTAGACAGCTGGATGTCTAGAATTACTTATAAAACTTGTAAGTAGGCTAGTTTTTATCTTAATATTCCCATTAGGGTCTACGTTAAAACTCAAAATCTAAACAGCAAACTTTCCAGGAACAAACGAACAACGGGGACCTTTGAAATTCCGGGATTTCACAAAATGCCCGTGGGAATTCCCGAAAATTACATTGTGGTAAGTAAATTTCATGACTCTCAGCCCAGTGGTTGTTAATTTTAGATTTTGTTTCTATCCGGTGGGAATATCGGGATAAAGAGTAGCCTATGTGTTATTCCAAATAGCCAGCTGTCTACCAACCAAATTTCATCCTAATCTGTTGAGCCGTTTTAGCGTGAAAGAGTACCAAACAAACGCACACACACACACACAAACTCTGGCACTAATAATATTAGGTGTGTACTGCCTTTTCGGCGAAATATGTTTCGCCAAATTTCACTTAGAAACCAACCTTTTGCCGAAGTTTCATTTGGCAACCTAATCATTGGCATAACTTTTCTTATTTTGCAACATTTTTATTTTGCAAAATTGTACTTCATAACACTTTTATGTGGCAAATAATTATGTAGCAAATGTTTGGCTTAGGCAAATAACATTTGGCCTATTTTTATATTGCAGTTTTACTTCAATTTGATTTGTGCGAGCGAGCGAAGCGAGCGAGCAAGATTGTTCGGAGTTGAAGCAACTTAGATAGTTTAGGTTCAGAAGGCTAAGGCGGGAGCGAAGCGGAGCCTAGCTCCCGCCTTAGCCTTCGATGTTAGGTTTTTTTTTTATAGCAGCCAGGATAACTGCCAATAGGAAATCAGGTTGGACGTCATTCAATATGTTGCTAAATTAAGGTATGCCAATCAATACATTTGACGAAAACATAAATGACATCTTAAAAAATTCCAGGTAATAATTTGCATAATAATAATTTATCAAATCATTAGTTGGGAAATGATATCAGTGCGAAACGTTGAGTTGGGAAATAACATTTCGCCTAAATAAAAATATGGGATAAATAGTTTGGGAGCTAATAATTTGCTAAACAATTTTCGCCAAAACATTAGTAAATCTATTAGTAGGATTACTATGGGAATTTCGTAAAATTAAAACAACAATAAAACGAGCGAAGCTGCCGCCGGTATACGCTAGTTATTGTTATAAAAACTACCTTACTAGGTACTTCTGACTCCTTGTAACCAAGTAGATCCATCTAAAATTATTCAACAGTGCGTACATTTTGCGTAGGGCTCTCCTAAGGCTGGATATTCATCGTAGTACTTTACTCTTGGCCTATTTATATAGTTGAGCTTTTTCGAATATCCAATCGGTACCTATATCATTGTATGGCATAGTCCAGGAGCTGGTGAATGCATTCACCAGGAATGCATCTCATTCAATCCTCAAGTAGTTAATGAAAGGGAGACTAATGTGACCTAGAATGCATTGGATTGACAAAGGTCTGGAGTAAGCTAGATTAATTAGAAATTTATACTAATACTAGCTTTTGCCCGCGACTTCGTACGCGTGGAATAATAACTTTAGAAAGTACTTATTTAATTTATTTAGGGTACCTATTCTGCCAATAATAGCACATAGAAACTTCTACGGTTTACTGAAAATAACCTGTTATAATACATTGCTTTACTACGTGTTGTCTATTTGTACTTAATACCATTGTTGTGTCTTGTGTTGTGAATAAATGTATTTTCTTTCTTTCTTTCTTTCTTTATATCTAAACAAATTTTTTTTGTTCTTCCATTCTATGGTAAAACATAAATATTTTGCGGGTAGCCACATTTTAGCAATACGACGTGTATTCTACCCTGCCAACAAAAAAGGACTAATTCTTCATAGTGAGCTCTTGACATCTTATGTCATTTATTGTAAATTAGGAGGGTAGGATTATAATTAAGACGGCATTGTTACTAAGCATAGCTACACATATTTCCGATAAATATGCTTATAGTACATTTGTTTGGAATTCCTTACGAACTTTCATCCCCATATTTTCAAGTAGGTTGGTATGAAAAATGTCGAAATTTGAAAAGAGCCGGAACAAATGTTTTTTAGGGTTCCGTACCTCAAAAGGAAAAAATGGAACCCTTATAGGATTACTTTGCTGTCCGTCCGTCCGTCTGTCTGTCAAGACCCTTTATCCCGTAAACGTGCGGAGTATGTATCGAGTTGAAATTAAAACCCTAAACTCAGGTCAATAGTCCCGGAAGCTGTGAAAAAATCGAACTTCTAAGTTAACGCAATCAAAAGCTACAATCATTCACCCCTATTGCACCCCCACACAGGAAGAATTAAAAAAAATGCTCGAAAATATATCTATTTATAATATCTCTTATCACGTGCCCAAATGGCAAGTTTAATAAAGATTCATCGATATCGATATATCTTCGATAATGACGACCTTCCATATGAACTTTCATCCCCTATTTCATCCCCTCACAGGTCGAATTTTCAAAAAAGCTCAAACACATACAAACTTCTTTCTTATTAAGTGCCTAAATGCCAAGTTTCATGGTTTTATTTCCGACAGCGACAAACTTCCACCATATAAACTTTCACCCCCCTATTTCAACCCCTTAAAGCCTCTTTTTCGCGATAAAAGATAGCCTATGTTCTTTCCCATGGTCTATTCTATCTCTGTACCAAATTTCATCCAAATCGGTTAAGCGGTTTTTGCGTGAAAGCGTAACAGACAGACAGACAGACAGACAGACAGACAGTTACTTTCGCATTTATAATATTATATTAAGTAAGTAATAGTAAGTAAAGTAAGTAAGTAAGTATGGATAGTATGGAAGTATGGATAGTATGGATTTCATCGGAGAAAGAAGCATTTAATTACTAGCATTTACCCGCGGCTTTGCATGTGTAAGTCATTAGATACAGCAGTTGAATTTAAATTCCGACATTCTCGTGGGAATTCCCTAAAATGACATCGTGGTTTAATTGCCGTTAAATTAAAACGACCATGCCAAATTTCATGACTCTAAACTCAGCGGTTGTTATTTTGAGATTTTATCTCTATCCCGTGGGAATATCGGGATAAAAAGTAGCTTATGTGTTATTCCAGATGTCTAGCTATCTACATACTAAATTTCATGACTCTAATCTAAGCCCAGATGCATTTATTGCAACACCTTTTACAAAAAATTATAAAAAAATAGTACGGGAATTGACTCATTTACCGCCCTTCACCTTCAAAACAAGAAAATTAGTACGGGCAATGACTCATTTACCGACCTTGGGCTTCATGACAAGAAAATTAGTACGGGCAATGACTCATTTACCGACCTTGGGCTTCATGACAAGCACATTAAGGTCGAGGATTTTATTTGGGAGGTTGCCAAGGTAGCCTGCATGTTACGACACTGTTTACGAGCAAAGATGAAAATTATCTTATTCTTCGTTGGTGCAGCATAAGTCCCGCACAGGGTCGGCGTGGGAACAATGGGCCATGCTCTCATTCTAAGCGGAGGCCTGTGCCCAGCAGTGGAATGTAGGTATATAGGCTGAGTAGATGTTGAAAATGACAGTGCAGGTGGCAGGGCTCAATCAATCAGCAAGGCCAGAAAGATGTGCCACAAACATCACGCCTGTATTCCCAAATGGGGTAGGCAGAGCACACGAAACGTTACCGCTTCGGAGCCACTTTTAGCAATTTTAGGTTTTAAGTTTGACAAAAACGGTACAATAATGACGATTGCTAGCCTGTCGCCTACGGTATACCTTAACCTATATCCTTAGTCGCGTCTTACGACATCCATTGAACCAAGGTAAGCAATAACCTAACCCACAAAAAGTTGGAAAACCCGCGACTTTGTCACATCAAAGTTAAATATCTCAAAAACGGCTGACCAGATTTTTATGAAACATGTTTAAAAATCATCGCTAAAAAATTTACTTTTAAATAAAAAAAACCGCATTCAAATCCGTTCACCCGTTTAAGAGCTACGGTGCATCAGACAGACAAGTAGACACACATAGCGGTCAAACTTAAAACTTACTCTTTTTACGTCGGGGGTTAAAAAAAGTCCCAAGCACAAATTTCAGCTCCTCCCCTTTTAGGGAATCACACTCACTGACTATATCCCGGAAAAGTGTGAAATTTAGACACAGACCAAACCACCACCGGGGGTGGTGCTAAATCAAATATTAAATACACCCCCCCCCCTCACACTCGAATACTGTATCACTGATGGTCCTTACGAGGCTAATTAAGGCCTAAATCTACCCAGTGTCCCCTCACTCTACCCTTTAAATTGGTATTCCAAGTTACATACAAATTGAATTTTGAAGGTGACATTATAGTGTCTAACTAGAATATTAGTTGAGGCAGAAAATTTGTTAAATTAGTAAAAAAAAAATTGGGCCAAAAAATGTTCTAGCTTGGTCTCTTATTGACGTAACTCAATTATCTTCGACTTCATGGCTAATCGAAAAATTAAAAAAAAACTTTACTTTCCACCCTAGTGATGAAAACGCAATTTTCCACCCGGCTATCTACCCATTACAATTAAACTTTCCGAACAGGAGAGATGAAAACATATAAACAGACTTACAAATTTTCGCGTTTATAAGATTAGTGGGTTTATAATGTCATTCTTTCGTCTAGAAACAAAGCAAAAGTATACCTACCACAAAAACAACAAACCCAATTTAAAACACACACAACATTTTAGGATGTCATAAAAATGCCAGTTAATAATTACAAAGAAAACTCGTTCGGTATATTTTTAATTAAATTGGCGAACTAATTCATCATCATCCCAGCCTATATACGTCCCACTGCAGGGCACAGGCCTCCCCTCAGAATGAGAGGGCTTGGGCCATAGTTCCCACGCGGGCCCAGTGCGGATTGGGAACTTCACACACACCATTGAATTGCTTCGCAGGTTTGTGCAGGTTTCCTCACGATGTTTTCCTTCACCGCAAAGCTCGTGGTAAATTTCAAATGTAACTCCGCACATGAATTTCGAAAAACTCAGAGGTGCGAGCCGGGGTTTGAACCCACGACCCTCTGCTTGAGAGGCGATGGGTCAAACCACTAAGCCACCACGGCTTACCACGGCGAACTAATTAAGTTACAAATATTAAAAGGAACTAAAATGTATATTTAGCTCTTTTTTATTTCCTTAATGTCAAAATTGTAATTTCTCCGTTATTAAAACCTAAGTTTTATTGGCTCGAAGATGATTAAATTTTAGCTAATATTCTTTCGGTGTTATTAAAGAAATGGTTCAGCGAACGTAAATTAGGCCGGGATAAGAAGTTACTGTATTAATTACTTAAATTTCAATGTAAGTTAATATCGTCGATTACTATCAATATTATCCTTAATAATCTTTACTAATCGTAATATTTATATAATAATGTTATATTCTTCTGTGCTTCAAAAGCCAGGATATAATCAAACAAAGACTTAATTGCGTTTCTCTGTAAAAACGTAAGATTTTATTTAAGCATAATGGGTAGGTACAAACATTCCACGAATTTTACTAACAGTAAACAAAAGATTGACTCACCTGTAAAAACGTAAGAAACAACATTTAAAGCCCTTATTCCATATTTCTTTATTATAATTAGGGAATCTTTAATATTAAAATATCGCTTCTTACCCTCTCTCATATTATCATATTATAAATGAAATGTCTCAACTGTCAATGACACTGACTGTCGGTTGGGAGATTTCAAAAGCCATAAACAACGTGGCAAAATAAAACCTCCTTAAAGAAAAGTTACCACACGAGTATGAGTTTTCTTTACATCTCCCCCCTTAGAGAAAACAATTGTAGGCAATTGTTCATTTCATAACCGACATTGGAGACAGTTTTGTAATGTGGTAAAGATTTGACTCTGCTTTCTTGTGTCCGGTATCAACTTCATAGATTGAATTGGAAACTTTCTTCAGAATTTTGTATGGTCCAACTCGTAATTCATCCAATTTCTTCCTATTTAGACGGTTTCCATTTTCCACATAGACTCTGTCTCCCACTTCCAACTTATGTTCTTCCCTACGTAGGTCGAACTTTTTCTTATTGTAGTTGTGCGAATTAATTGTGTTTTTAAAAGCTAATTTTCTGTCCCTTCTTAGATCTTCTTGTGTACATCTTAATTTTAATTCTGGTGGTATAATATTTACATTTTCGCCTTCCAAAAGATATTTTGGAGCAAATTTCGTAACAGTATGTTCTGTTTCGTTATATTTTGCTACACAATTCTGTGCAATTGTTGTCCACGCTATTTTTTTATCACTTTCATTTATTTTACATCGGATCTTATTGACTAAAGTTTGATTAAGCCTTTCATTAAGCCCATTAGAAAATGGTGCATCAACAGCTGTGAAAACTATTCTTATGTGTCTCTTGTTCAGAAATTCTTTAAATTCTTTTGAATTAATGCCAGGGTATTGATCTGTTAATACCATATCAATGTTGTAGCTTTCTGTTACATTTTTTATTAGTTTAATGAAATCACTGGAGCTTTGGTTTTTCGATGTGAGAATATAAGCGTATCTTGTGAAATGATCAACTAGTATATGTAAGTATTTTTTTGTTGATCGTGATCCTCCGAAGCCTCCGACGGTATCAATAGATACAATTTGAAACGGATGTGTTGCTGGACCTAAATGTGACATTAAACCATATTTTGGCTTTCTCCTTGACTTATTTTTTATACAAATTTCACATTCCTCACAAATTTTCTTAATGTTCGCCGTGATATTCTTTGCTGTGTAGAATGGTGTTATCTTATTTGCCATCTGAGTTCTCCCAATGTGGCAGTAAAAATCATGGACATCTTTCATTAAAACTTTGCTAAGGTCTTCTGATAGTATGATTTTTTTTCTTGTCTTAATTCTTTTGTAGTAAATTTCATTTTCGAACAGAACTTTTGTTTTGCTATTTTGTAAGTTTAGATTTGATTGGTCGTTTTTTATATCTTCTAAGTTTATTAAATTCACTACTTTTATAAAGTCATCACAATTTTCATAAGGTTCCAGAACTGGATTTCTGCTTAAACAATCTGCTTCTTGATTTGATTTTCCTGGGTTATATTGAATTTTAAAATTATATTGGGATAAATAATATGTTAAATCACCTAGTTCCTCATCTGTTCTAGCCTTGATATTCATATTCTCTAGTGGTTTATGATCTGAGTATACCGTAAACTCTTTTCCCATAAGCCAATGCTGCCAGTATTTCACAGCTTCTTTTATTGCCAGACATTCTAGATATATAGCCTTCTTCTTTTTTTGAGTTTCTGTTAATTTTTTTGAAAAATAGGCAACTGGTTTACTGTCACCGTTTTTATTTTCTTGTTTCAGCACCGCTCCTACTCCTTTGATGCTAGCATCCGTATAAATGTTTATTGGTAGTTCAGGATCAAAAATTTGCAGAATTGGTTCAGTGCATAGCAATGTTTTTATTTTATCAAATGATTCTTGACATTCTGTAGACCATATAAATTTCACATCTTTCCTTAGTAAGTTGTGTAACGGGTCCAAGATAATTGCACTATGTGGTACAAACTTATGATGAAAATTTATTTTTCCTAGGAATTGGCGTACATTTTTTCTTGTTTCGGGTATTGGAAAGTTTTTGACAGCAGTTAAATAATCCTTAAGAGGTCTGACTGAATTATTTTCTATTATATGTCCTAAGTATTTAGCATAATTACTTGCAAAGGTACATTTCGTAAATTTTACTCTAAATCCTTCTTTTAATATTGCTTCCAGTAGTCTTGATAGATGTATTATGTGTTCTTCGAAAGTCTTTGAAAAAATCAAGATATCGTCTATAAAATTTACTGCGAAACTAGAAAGTTTGTATTTTCTTATGATGTTGCTCAATATTCTTTGAAAAATGGCTGGAGCCGTCTTTAATCCAAATGGAAGGCATGTCCATTGAAAATGGCCTTCTTGTGTAACAAATGCAGTTTTGTATCTGTCTTGAATTTTTAAAGGAATTGACCAAAATGCCGAATTTATATCCAGAGTAGAAAAATATTTGCAGTTCACCGTTTTTATCATTAAATCCTCAATTAACGGAAAGGGTTGTGATTGAGGGACGACAATTTTGTTCAAATCTCTGAAATCTACACATAACCTTGTTTTTCTCTCGTCTTCTTTTTTATATGCTAGTGTTACGGGAGCAGCAAATGGACTATAAGATTCTTCAATCAATTTTTTCTGTAATAGTGTGGATATTTGATTTTCAATTTCTTTTCTATCTTCGTTTGTGCATCTGTATGGACGTTTGTAGCAGTATTTATCCACTTGCAGGTCAATATGAGCTTCATAATCTCGTACAGTGCCAACGTCATATTTATCTTTAGCAAAAATTTGTTTATATTTCTCTATCAACTTGTCTATTTCTGATTGTTGATGTAAATCTAAATGGTTTACCATCATTTCAAATTCATCGAAATTTATATGTTCATTGAAATTTACATCGCATTTATTTAATTGTTTTAATGCTTCAGAGTATAGAGGAAATTGTTCTTCATCTTTGTCACCTAGTACATCAGGAATTTCGACATTTTTTGTATTAGAAATATCAGTTTCTGAACTTTTGGAGTTGTTGCATTGTATGATCTTTAACTCCTCATTTTGCATTAATTTAAAATTTTTGATACAGTCCAAGCCAAGTAAAAAATCGTAATTAAAATTTTCAGTGTCTACTACAAAAACATCTTTATATTTTTCAATATCTCCAATTTTTATTTTTAGCGTTACCATACCTTTTGTTTTCTTGTCACCATTAATAGTCCTTAAGTTTGCCATTTTTATATTACTTAAATCATTTTTCTGTTGTATCTTCAATAATTTGGCATTAATTAATGACACGTTTGAACCAGAATCATAAATTGCAGAAACTTCTAAAATGTCATTTAATAGTAACTTAACTTTTATTAATGGTGGCACCTCTAGTTTTTTGGATTCGTTTCATTTAGTTCTATTTCTAATTCAGAGTTGTTAACGGTTTTCACAATGGATTTTTGGTTTTTAAACCAGCAAATATCCTCAGGATGGTAACGTATCCCTTTTTTTCCATTAACACAGATTGGACACGGTTTCTTTTCTTCATTTTTTTTTGGTTTATTGTCTGGACATACATACATTTTTTTTTCGTATTTATTCTTTCCGACAAGATGTTCCAATTTTCCTATTTCATTGCAAAGATCTTCCGTTCCTTGCAGGGTTTCTCTGTCGATTTTATCAGCTACAAAATTAGGTAAGCCAAATGCTATAAGATCTATAAGTGTCCCTGTATCAATTGATTTTCTGACTTCCAATATCAATTTTTCCTTTTTCAAAGCATAGTCAAGCAATGAACCTGCTTGATATTTATAGGCAAGAGCATATCTAATTGGTGACCATCCTTTGTTTGCAAATGTATCACAGAAATTTTTCTCCCATATGTTCCATTCTGATTCTACTGTGAATTTTATTAGCATGTTGCTGTACCAATCTGCAGTCGAGTATTCCAAAAAATTTTTCAAAATTTCAATTTTCTTTTTGTCTTCGTCAATTTGGAAACGTTCACATTCTTTGTTGAAATCTTTAATCCATTGACACGCATTTGAGTTTCTACCCGTAAACTTCTCAATCATGAAATCTTTTGAAATTTTTCCCAAATTTTGAGTTTCTGACTTTTTTTCTTTTTCTTCAAGCAATTTTTCCAATAATTTTTCCAATGTTTGATTTGAGCCACGCTGCATGCATTCTGAACTATTTGTTTGCTCCGAAATCTCTTCTAGATACATATCATTAAATTGCAAGTTGTCTTCTTCATCCAAATATGCTTTTGATATATCATCTGTCATAGTTATCCATATTTTCCTTGTTTGATATCTCTTATTTAATGATTTTCTTACCTTGACGTAGTTTGGAGTATTCAAGATTACTTGATGGTGATTAGCAGGTTGGTACTCCACTGGTATGCCAAAAACTTGTCCATTAGGTGTTGCTATTGACGATATGCAAATGATATTTGATTTTCCATCTGTTGCTGGTTTCACAGTAAAATCAAACCTCAATTTTCCATGTTTCTTGAAATATTTGCAGAAAATGTTGTTTTATAATAATGTTATATTCTTCTGTGCTTCAAAAGCCAGGATATAATCAAACAAAGACTTAATTGCGTTTCTCTGTAAAAACGTAAGATTTTATTTAAGCATAATGGGTAGGTACAAACATTCCACGAATTTTACTAACAGTAAACAAAAGATTGACTCACCTGTAAAAACGTAAGAAACAACATTTAAAGCCCTTATTCCATATTTCTTTATTATAATTAGGGAATCTTTAATATTAAAATATCGCTTCTTACCCTCTCTCATATTATCATATTATAAATGAAATGTCTCAACTGTCAATGACACTGACTGTCGGTTGGGAGATTTCAAAAGCCATAAACAACGTGGCAAAATAAAACCTCCTTAAAGAAAAGTTACCACACGAGTATGAGTTTTCTTTACATTTATAAATGAGAAAGTATCTCCACGTGTTTGATAAATCTTCAGGCTTAATCTAAACCGCTAAATCGATTTGAGTGAAAACTGATATGGTGTTAGTTTGCAACTGTTGGAAAAAAAAATAGATTTTATCCCCGAAAAATGCACGATTCCCGCGGGATAGATTTCTAGATTTCAACGATTTCCTTGTAGGTGGAATCACGAGAAAAATAACTATTCCTTATATTATTGCTTCTATCTGAGACATACAAATATTCCTCATCATTTTCATTCCAGTCTATCCACTCACACAAAAACACACACACACACACACACAAACAAAAACTTGCTATACAACCCACTGTTGGGCACATAACTTCTCTCCGAATGAGAGGGCTTGAACTTTAGTTCTCACGCTGGCCCAGTGCGGTATGACGTGACAACTTCACATACGCCATGGAATACTTTGCAGGTTTGTGCAGGTTTCTACGATGTTTTCCTCCACGATGAAGCCCGTGGTAAATTTAAAATTTAATTTCACACATGAGTTCCGAAAAATTCAGAGTTGTGGGCACGGATTTGAACCCACGATTTTCAGTTTTACAATAATCTTTTTCTTCAAATCACTAGGCAACCAATTGTAGTTTTTTTATAATCGCTGTCGACATTTCGTAGCAAATAAAATAACTTCTAGATATTTCAAGCCTAAAGCACTTATATTTTACTTAGCTTCCCGCAGACTGCTTAGATTTTATTTGCTACAAGCACTGTTTGATGAGATCTTAATTAACGCTAAGTAATTAAGGCAGTTAGTTGAATTTATATTTTACTTGTGGGTTTAGTAAAGTTTTATCTATCAAGGGTAATTTTAAATCAAAAGGATATTTATAAGAGGAAATTGCTTTCTTTTGCGGGTTTTAACAAGTGTTTTATTAATTTTATTTATAAGATTTATTACTCTAATTATTATTAAATGTTTTTTTTTATTTGTATATATTTTTTGTGTTATTTTAGGGATAAATTCGCCTTTCTACGTATCTGACTTATAACAATTTACTTTAAGAAACTGCCAAAGTTCGCATAATTTTTGCAACTCATAATGTAGTTTGTCAGAATTATTGTTTGTCATCATTTTTTCTCCCCACTGAAACCGTATTTTTTTTAAGATATTTAAATGGTCGTCCTAAGAAAACTGTAGGTTAGGTTAGGCTTGTTCTATAACAATTCTGAACAATTATTGGATTCAGAGAAAAAAGAGTTATGACAAACAATACATTCTGAATTTCAACAATATGCGAGTCGATATGGACGTGCTATGATAATACTTAAAAGCGGTCTTATTTTGACAAACTTATATTTAGTATAACGCTTTTAAAGGCCAGATTAAGCAAGCTATTAATTAATGAGTAAACTACATGTTCGGTCTCATTTACAATTACAATCAGGTGAGACAGAGCTCAATTACTGGCCAAAAAAACACTGGCCGAAAAACAACGACTAAAAAAAACTCACCTGATTTCAGCCTCTCCCTGAACCCATAATTCACTGAACAAAACACTACCGTGTCCGAATTCCACTTATACTGTATGAACTTTCGAAGTTTGGGCGGGCGGGCGGCGCGTCCTTACTAGGCGGGCGGTGCGGGTATACTAAAGGTTGGAGCCTTGTGTTACAAGCGTCGGAGGCGTCGAGGGCTTTACGCGCTTTTATTTAGCTTAGCGTCTTTGTTATGGGTAGCTGTATATGCAGATAAAGGCGTGTCAAGTTAGTTCACTTACTTACTAGCCTATATTTTGACGCCCGGATAACTAAGTTGTTGGGTACACTGACTACGAAGCTAGCGGTTGCGTGTTCGATCCCTGTGGCAGGAAAATAATTTTATGATGAATACGAATGTTTATACTTGAGCCTTGGATGTTTCTATGTGTTTATGTATGTATTTATCTATGTGTATATACGTACCTACCAGATTTTATACAAATTCGTCTAGCCGTTTTAGCGTGAAGGAGTAACAAACATACACACACACACACACACACATACTCACAATCCTTCGCATTTTAAATATTAATAGGAAGAGGGTAGCTTGGATAATGTCAATAAAAATTATTGTAATTATCTTTGGTTATCTTCAAATGGTTACTGGTAAGTACGATATTCATTTTGTTTGGCAACGGGTGTTGACTCGTGTGTTAACAAAATAAACTTTGATAATGAACTAGTAAATAGTTCGAAACGCGTCAGTTTCATGTGGTGTTTGTAACAGTTGGGGTGCGTGTGACATATTTGAGGGAGATCTGCGAGTAACACATAAGCTTTTAAATAGTTAACTTACTGAATCAGGCGTTACTTTGCGGAGGTCCATGTCAATAAAATAAAAACAATGTCTGCTCACCCGCGACCTTATGATAGCGTCTATGAAACAAATGTGTTAACGGAGCTCCTCCATCTCATATCAACATTTACAGGTAATTATTTGCAGGTGGTAGGACCTTGTGCAAGGTCCGCCCGGATTGCTACCACCATCTTGCTCGCTAATCCTTCCGTGAAGCAGCAGTGCTTGCACTGTTGTCTTTCGGCGTGGAGAGTAAGACAGCCGGTGAAATTACTGGCACTTGAGGTATCCCATCTTAGGCCTCTAGGTTGGCAACGCATCTGCAATACTCCTGGTGTTGCAGATGTTTATGGGCGGTGGTGATCTCTTACCATCAGGAGACCCACATGCTCGTTTGCCATCCAGTCGAATAAAAAAAGTACCGCTCATCATGCTTGCAGATTAATGTTGTCAATTCTGGTTGAGTTTGAAACGCGTCAGTGTTGTGTGGTGGTGGTGCTGGTGATAGTTGGGTTTGTTTGAGTTGTGTGTATTTACAGTGTGGATTTTAAATATAATTTGTCTTGGTTTTGTAAATATTTAAGTGAATTTTTATTTATTTATTTATGTATTTGGGCACAAACGGTACAATAAAACTTACATTGTAAACAATGACATCAAACATTGACCAACAATGTTGGCACAGGTAATAACCTGTTCCCAATAAAAAAGTATAAAACGGGTAAAGAAATAACAAACACACAAAGAAAAGAAAAAGGCTACGACTTGCAAAAGAGAGAACGTGCATATAACCCATTCTCAAAAAAATGGCATAACCTTACTTAACTACTACTAATGACAGTCTTATATTAACTAAGAGAAATGCTAAATATATCAATGTCAGATGTGATGTTTATTTAAGCTTTGTTACAAAATAGTGTAAGTACAAGTCTGGGACGAGGTCAATTTGTGCCAATTGTCCCATTATAATATTTGTTGATTTATTTAATAATAATATGTAAATATCATGGGACACTTGACACTAATTGACCAAGTCCCAACTAAGCAAAGCTTGTACTATGGATACTAGGCAACGGATAAACATACTTGTGTAGATAAATACATAATTCAATACATACTGTTATACTGTATACATGCAAGACCCGTGAACAAACATACGTTTTATTCATACAAATATCTGCCCCGGCCGGGAATCGAACCCGGGACTTCAAGCTTCGTAGTCAGGTTCTCTAAACACTTGGCCATCCGGTCGTCATTTGTTTTGAGGAACTGACTTTCTGCCTAGTTTTTAGCGGCACATTCTTCTTGGCAGTGATAGTCTTTCCGAAAGAGCTTGGAATGGATTTTAGAAAAACATGTATAAGAGCAGTTCAAATTTGTGAAAGATTTGGAAATTGTCCAAGATATTGTTTTGTCTCCATCTTCGCTCCTCAAAGCCATCTTTCATCAAGTATAGCCTAAGCTTAGCTAAGCTTTGTTTAACATCCCTAGTGGAAAGACAGCCTTAAGCCTATAACCCCCTTTTGGTGTCAGGGGTTAACAATGTTAATAAGAAAGGAAGCAATACGGACACACAATTTGTATGTTAAGATAATACAGGGCTTAGAGACGGCTGTCCAGGGGAAAAGGCGGCTAAAGAAAAAAAGAATTTGTTCTTGAAACTTTGCACTAATATTATAAATACGAAAGTTTGTAAGTCTGTCTATTAGTTAAATAAATAAAATAAATATCATGGGACACTTGACACCAATTGACCTAGTACCAAACCAAGCAAAGGTTGTACTATGGACACTAACCAACGAAGTAGTATGTTTGTTACCTTTTCACGTCTAAACCGCTAAACCGATTGAGATGAAATTCGATATATAGGTAGTTTAAGTCCCGGGGAAGGATATAGGATAGTTTTTGTCCGGTAAAATTACAAAGTTTTCGCGGGATAGCGATAAACGAATTCTACATGGACGGAGTCGCGGGCAACAACTAGTTTGATATAATTTAATGGTAATTTTGTTGTTATTATTATCTATTACCTACACTCGTGCCGTGTGTGGAAGCCGTGGTGGCCTAGTGGTTTGGCCTATCGCCTCTCAAGCAGAGGGTCGTTGGTTCAAACCCTGGCTCGCACCTCTGAGTTTTTCGAAATTCATGTGCGGAATTACATTTGAAATCTACCACGAGCTTTGCGGTGAAGGAAAACATCGTGAGGAAACCTGCACAAACATGCGAAGCAATTCAATGGTGCGTGTGAAGTTCCAATCCGCACTGGGCCGGCGTGGGAACTACGGCCCAAGCCCTCTTGTTCTGAGAGGAGGCCTGTACCCAGCAGTGGGACGCATATAGGCTGGGATGATGATGACCTACACTCGTACGTCGTTGTATAATATTATTCATAAAGGTGGAAATCAATTGTAAGAACCTGCCAAATGTGTGCTACCTCGAGTACATTTTTTTCAATTAAATGAAAAATACATTTCAAGGTCTAAACAATTTCCAAAATAATAAAAGTCAAATTCTCGGCTCAGTCTGTGGAACTATTTTATGGTGAAAAAGTCAGAAATTACGAGAATAATGAAATCACCGAAGAACTAAAAGTCACTGAAGTAGGTTCGAAGAATCCTTTTTTAACAAGTGTAGTACTTAAGACCTGGACGTGGGTCACCAGCTTTGTTATTTCCCTCGGTCATTATTTTAACATTCTTATTTTTTTATATTTTATGAGCAATTTGTGCTTTAAAAAGTAAGTACATTTGGCCGTTGTTCGAAGTGTTAATTTGTTTTTTACATAGTACACGAAGACTCGCGAGGATGCAAGTTGAAGTGGCAATGGGTCAGACACATTGCTCGAAGAACAGATAACCGTTGAGGGAGGAAAGTCCTCGAGTGGCTACTACGAACCGGAAGACGAAGCGTTGGCAGGCCTCCCACCAGGTGGACTAACGACATTGAGGGAGTTTCGAGAAGACCCAGAAAGCAAGTGGCGAGTTGTTCATTGTGGCGCTCTAAGAGACCTTTGATAAACAATGAACAGTGGACATCTTCTGGCTGATGATCTTCTTCTTCTTAAGATGCCTCTCCGAGTAGCGAAGGTTGGCAGTCCGTTCTGAATATTTCTCCCTGTCTCTAGCGAGGCGAAATAGAGGGGCAGCACTTGCGATGCCGGTCCACTCCCGAAGATTCCTCAGAGAAGATTCCTTTCGTCAGCCTACGTGTCTTTGCCCATCATAATGAGCTGAGCTAACATTGGTTTTTGGAGTCTCTTTGTATTTTTTTATTTCAAATCCAAATTTTGTTACTTTTACGGTCATCCCGTAAAATCCATATCGAAAATACAAACTGAAACATAGATGCACAGAAAAAACAGAAAAAGAGACCAGCGCTAGGAATCGAACCCAGGTCCTCAGATTTCCGTCTCTGTACTCCTTCATCATTCGTGTCTGTACTCCTGTCCAGTGGTAGTGTAGGGTATCGCACGCAGCACGGAATGCTGAGGACCTGGGTTCGACCCCCAGCGCTGGTCTCGTTTTCTGGTTTTTCTGTGCATCTATGCTTCAGTTTGTATTTTCGAGCTGCTGAGCTGCTGATGATGATGATATTCTACTAGTTTATTTAATAAGATTAATCTATTTACGTCGCGTTTGATGAATAACTTATACTTAACTTAAAAAGCCGTGGTGGCCTAGGTGATTTGACCTATCGCCTCTCAAGCAGAGGGTCGTGGGTTCGAACCCCGGCTCGCACCTCTGAGTTTTTCAAAATTCATGTGCGGAATTACATTTGAAATTTATTACCTGCGAAGCGATTCAATGGTGCGTGCGAAGTTCCCAATCCGCACTGGGCCCGCGTGGCCCAAGCCCTCTTGTTCTGAGAGGAGGCCTGTGCCCAGCAGTGGGACGTATATAGGCTGGAATGATGATGATGATGAATAACTATAGATATATTTTGTTTGGTGGTTACGCTCACGCGGTCTACATCTCGACGGTTAAGATTCCTCTAAAATTATGGGGCAATTGGGGCTTGTGAATTATTGGCGTTTAATTAAAATTTTGCAGAATTGTTAGCAGAAATTGTAGCGGCGTTTATTTTTTACACAAATTTATACAAGAAGTAACTAGACGTTGGTTTGGCTGTGAAGCGCTGTTTCTTTAAATTTTAACCCTTTTCTTGGCAAGTTGAAACAAGTGTACTGAATTCAAGCCTCGTTGGATTCTCGAAGAGCTAACAAATATAACTAAAAAAAATATACAAAAAATGATATCTAAAATTATGACAATGCCAAAAAAACGGGTTAAGTTTAGCATTAACTAGGTACAAGATCGTAATTAATTTTTGTTTTTTTTACCCGACTGCCCGAAGGAGGGTTATGTTTTTCGAGCGCATGTATGTATTTATGTATGTATGTAAGTATATAATGATGTGTGGGTATGTATGTCCATATCTTTGGTCCTCGGCTGCAGCCTAAACGGCTGGACGGATTGTAACATAATGAGGTATCATTGGATTTGTCATAACTGTCCGAGTGACATAGGGTATATAATATTTCAATATGGCGTCTGCGAAAAAATATGGCGAAGGAATAAAAAAAAATAATTGTATAATAACAATATGGGATTCAAATGAAAGCTAATAATTAGCCCATTCTAAATATATATGGATTATAATACTTAATCTACTATTTTAACAGAAATATCAAAAGTATAAAATAAATACATTAAATTAAAAATCAAAAACCCGACTGCCTTAAAAACTGAAAGGAAGAAAATAAGTCTAGTGGTCTAGAACTCTGTCAAAAAGCTCATTTAAGGTTCAACAGTCGGGACCCATTCAAATCGTAACCAGCTCAAAAAATTATCTTGGTAATGGGTCCAATGGGTCAGTTCTAGACCACTAGACTTATTTTCTTCCTTTTAGTTTTTAAGGCAGCCGGGTTTTTAGATTTTTTAAATTTAATGTTTTTTTTCGGGAGCAATGTAGTATTGTTATTTTTGTTATGCCACTGTAACCTTAAGTTCCAAGAAAATTCTAAAAGTTAATAGTTTAACTCGCTACGTAAGTTGTAAATTGTCCAGTTATTCTGAACCCTGAGTTGGTGCAGTCTAGTGTAAGTTGGGGTCCAAAGGGAGTTGGGCGTAAGAAACTAAGTCAGCTAATCTAAATAAATAGAACATTGTTTCATGTAATTAAGTCTATTGGCCGTTTAATGTGCAGCGATGTTGGAAATTCTAAGGGAATTGCTTAAAACACTTTTAACCCCCGACGCAAAAAGAGGGGTGTTATAAATATAAGTTAAACCGCTATGTGTGTCTGTCTGTCTGTGGCACCGTAGCTCTTAAACAGGTGAACCGATTTGAATGCGGTTTTTAGGGTTCCGTAGCCAAAATGGCAAAACGGAACCCTTATAGTTTCGCCATGTCTGTCTGTCTGTCCGTCCGCGGCTTTGCTCAGGGACTATCTAACTGTTTTTTTTTTGTCTCATCCTACCTTGTAGTGTGAAGTATCGTTGGATAAGTTTTTTAAAACCATTATGGGGTTGCTCAAACGATTTTTCGATTCAGTGTTTTGTTTGCAAAATATTAAACTTTAAAGTGAAATTTTTCATTAATTTCTCCTCTAAAATCCAAACCGGTGGGTGGAAAAATTTGAAAAAATTCAAGATGGTAGTAAAAATATCAAACTTACAAGGAAAACTATAACGGTTAAGTTTTCTTGAGAAATAAGTAGTTTAAGAGTAAATAGCAGCCTAGGTATAAAATATACCTAAACTCGGAATATTCAACATAAAATACGAAGTTCTTAGAAATTTAATATTAATATTAATAGCTGCGGTGCCACAGACAGACAGACACACATAGCGGTCAAACTTATAACACCCCTCTTTTTGCGTCGGGGGTTAAAAAATAGACCGGAAAGACGACCGGGTAGCCAAGTAGCTAGACAATCTGACTGCAAAGCATGGGATCCCGGGTTCGAGTCCCAATCGGGGCAGATATTTGTATGAATAAAGGGCAACAACACAGAAAGCGTGCGCGGGTCGGTCGTGTCCGCCGCGGAGCCGCGCGGTTCGTTGTATTCACACAGAGAGCGGGTCGGACCCGCGACGGGCCCGCGGCGGCTATCAATGTTGCCAGTTTAGTGACTTAGTCCCTAGAAGTGACGACTTTTGCTTAAATCATAGCGACCGCAAAAAAGTTTTGACGACAGAAATGGTTTAGGTATCTGGCGACTTTTGGAGTACAAATTAAAACAGTTCTAGAACCAATAATAGATACGACATTTTTGTCAACTCGACACAGAATTATACAGTGCCGCGAGATATATGTGGAAAACGACAAACGCGCTTGCGCACCAAGGTCAAACTTTATTTACTTACTTAATTAAATCCAATTTATGGAATGATGGGCGATGGATGAAATTTTTAAAGTGTCTGTTTTTTTATAGAAAGGAATAAGCTTATACTAGTCAATGGAAAAAATAACAGATTTTTCTGTAGTACCTACCAATTAATTAAAAAAATAAAATAAATAAATTTTATTCTCGCCTAAATGAACCAGCTACTGCGCATGAATACAGTTTTTAGGGTTCCGTAGCCAAAATGGAAAAAACGGAACCCTTATAGTTTCACCATGTCTGTCTGTCTGTCAGTCTATCTGTCCGTCGCGGCTTTGCTCAGGGACTATCAATGCTTCAAAGCTGTAATTTTACATAGATATACTTATTATGAAAACTATCCCAACAAAATGGTAAAAAATTAAAAAAAAAATTTTTTTGGGTACCTCCCATAGATAGTTTCTCATCCAACCCTAGTGTAGGGTCTTTTAAATTAAAAGCATTAGGGGGTTACTAAGACGATTTTTCGATTCAGTATTTTTTTTGCGAAATATTCAAATTTAAAGTGAACATTTTCATTAAAAACGAGTTTTAGGGGTTTTTAACTTAAGCCTTAGGGATAAATATTTTTGAGAGTTGGTAACACTGCGCTCGGCTCGCGCTGTTTGTGACGACGGGCGACGGGCGCGGGCCCGCGCACGACCCGCGCCCGCGCCCGCGTTCTGTGTGAAGGCGTCCATATACCGCCATGCAAATACGCCCGTCGCGGGCCCGCGCACGACCCGCGCCCGCTCTCTGTGTGTGTTGCCCTTAATACGAGTGTTAGTTTTCGAGTCTTGTACGTTTAATATTTATTTAAGTTGTATGTACTTATTTGAGTACCTTTATCCGAGGCCCGTTCCCGTAACACAAGCTTTACTTTGGGACTAAGTCATGTTGTCAAATGTCCAGTGATTTTTTACCCGACTGCCGGAAGAAGGTTTTTTTTATAGTACTTTAGATACAGCCCTATGACAGACAGACACCCGGACGGACAGCGAAGGGACACTACTTCTAATAGGGTTTTGTTTGTCATCCTTCGTGTACGGAACCTTAATAATGGCTATGGAATAGCTCAATTATGCTGAGTGGGGTCCACTTTATACTATTCGATGTTATTTTTTTTTCCGTCTAATGTATTTTTATGTGTCTCGAATATGTGTAAATAAATGTTTCTCTCTCTCTCCAAGGTGTGTTCAAATGTGTGATATTCCAGACGCCCAACTAGCTTCATACCAAATACTACTAATATTATAAATGAGAAAGTTTGTAAGGCCGTTTGTTTGTTTATTGGTTTGTTTATGTTTGTTACTTCATCACGTCTAAACCACTGAACCGACCGATTTGGATGAAATTCGGTAGGTATACAGAAAGTTTGGATCCTGGAGAAGGACATAGGACAGTTTTTATCCCGGAAAATTGCAAAGTTCCCGCAGGATAGCGATAAACGAATGAGGGCTATCGTTTTTTGTCTCACTAGATGGCGCACTGTTGCGTGAGGTTTTTAAGTAAGGCTTTCAAAGTCTGTTATTACGGGCGTGAAAACAAAGTACTTATAGATTAAAATCATATTTAATACACCTTAAAACCGTACCATAAAAATATCGAGCATGCCACAGTGTTGCATAGTCCCCGTTTTGTTCGGAAAAAAGGGAGGACAAAGGTTTCCGATAGACAAAACTGTCTCAAAACCCAGACATTCATTGCCCCGGAACGCATATTTGCCATAATTAGTTTCAGATATTGCAAAATATTCACAAAACTATTCTAATTATAAATAAACCCGCGTAGCTCACCCAAAAACTATGAGATTTGACATTTCGGAGACCTCACGCTACACTAGCGCCTCTAGTGGCGAGTTCATACGCGATGGCCCTCATTGCGCGCGGACGGAGTCGCGGGTAACGGCTAGTTTATGTAAATCCGTCTAGCCAGCCGTTAGTAGCGTATAGGAGCAACAGACACACGCACGCACACACATACATTCGTAGGGGCTGATACACGGAATTAATACGCGATTGTTTAAATAAAATTGAAGCTTTTTTTTCTATCAAACGTTACCAAGTAATTGGTCTCGATATATAACATGATAATATCAATTTCCCTTTTATTCTTCAAACAGAACGAAATTAGGTAAATGTGCGCTGGAATTAAATTAAATTTTCCTCGAGGGAACGAATTTAGATGATCCGTGGGTGTGACACAGACAGAGCGCATCATTGTCGCTTGTCACTTTTCAATCTTCCAATGTTTTCCTTCAAGTTTCCTTATTTCCCTTGTTTACATGTAGCTACTAAGGAAAATTCGTGTTTTCGAGTAGGTGCTAGAGAGATCGAAAATAGGGAAAATGTTTAAAGTCTTCTGAGTGATTTGAAGTCACGTTATCGGCCAAAACGAAGAAAATGCCACAGCGTAATAATGAAAAGTAGTGAAGTAAATCGGCCGTTTATATACAGGGCGGTATTTGACAACTCCTGAATGTGCCTGTATTTATTGTATGTATGTATCTATGTAAACTCTTTATTAAAGCCGAAGAAGCCGTGGTGGCCTAGTGGTTTGACCTATCGCCTCTCAAGCAGAGGGTCGTGGGTTCGAACCCCGGCTCGCACCTCTGAGTTTTTCGAAATTCATGTGCGGAATTTGAAATTACATTTGAAATTTACCACGAGCTTTGCGGTGAAGGAAAACATCGTGAGGAAACCTGCACAAACCTGCGAAGTGATTCAATGGTGCGTGCGAAGTTCCCAATCCGCACTGGGCCCGCGTGGGAACTATGGCCCAAGCCCTCTTGTTCTGAGAGGAGGCCTGTGCCCAGCAGTGGGACGTATATAGGCTGGGATGATGATGATGAAACTCTTTATTGTACAAAATAAGTAAACAAACACAATTGAAAATATTGAGATATATGAACAAAGGTGAACTTATTCCTTTAAGGTAGGGTCACTCAAAGTGGGGTACGCGAACCCCTAGGGGTTCGCTATTCGACGGTAGGGGGTTCGCGACAAGGTTTACGTGACTCCAAAAACCACCAGGCTGCAAGACTAGCAAGATGATTAAGATTGGTTTTTTGAGTCCTTTGTATTTTTTATATTTAGTTTCTCCAACAGTCAAGATCGCTATCGTCTAGAAACTTTAACAGGGGTACGTGGAGCCATAAGTTTGAGAAACCCTGCTTTAAGGCATATCTACCAGTCAACCTTTGAGTGGATGAGAGGAGCATTAAGTCAGGGACAGACAAAAAGTGAGTTTAAAAATTAAAATAGATAGTGGAAGCTACAATACAATGCTTTAAATAATATGTAAAGGCAATAGCAATTTAAAAACGAATAGCTGATACCAATAATACGGTATTTGACAACTCCTGATTTTGCCATATCTTAATATTATTATGAAAATATAGATAAACAGATAGTGTTTAACGAAGAGAAAATTTAAATCGGTTGAAAATTGGATTTATAGTGATTTTTTGAAAAATCTATATACCTGTCTCTTTCTCAAACGCTTTTCTCTATGCAGCAATTATGGCGGTCCTGGCGTGAGAAGTCACATGCCAGTATGTCTTTCTCTGTCTAATCTTGAATTTCAAACCTTTATAACTTACTTTGTTATTTGTAAAGGTAGCTTAAAAATTGTTTTTCTATTCGATAACAGGCATTGTGTAGTTTAAATTTAAAAACATAATATACAAAAATAGTCAAATACCGTATTGCTTCACTATACGCTCACTCACCCAGCGAGTTATGGAAAGAGCTATGATTGTGCTTTTTCTGCTGGATCGAATCAAAAATGAAAAGATATGTAGAACAACACCGTCACCGATAGGCATAGACAAGCGAATTAGCTCATCGAAGTGGCAATGGGCCATATAACACGGAAAAAGGCCGTTGGGGCCGAAAAGTTCTCGAATCGAGACCGCGGATCGGTAAACGTCATAGGACGTCCACCAATGAGGAGCCGATGTCCACTACTGCTTCCAACTGGAGGTCTATAGGAGGTATATACTTATATCCGACAGTGGACGTCCTGCGGCTAACATGATGATAAGGTTGATGATGAATATTTGATATAAGTAGCTTGGCGGTCAAAATACAAAATGTCTTAGAACTTTAATTAACATTTAAGCACCTCTGACTTTCTATAAGGGGCCGTGGTGGCCTAGTGGTTTGACCTATCGCCTCTCAAACAGAGGGTCGTGGGTTCAAACCCCGGCTCGCACCTCTGAGTTTTTCGAAATTCATGTGCGGATTACATTTGATTTACCACCAGCTTTGCGGTGAAGGAAAACATCGTGAGGAAACCTGCACAAACCTGCGAAGAAATTCAATGGTGCGTGTGAAGTTCCCAATCCGCACTGGGCCCGCGTGGGAACTATGGCCCAAGCCCTCTTGTTCTGAGAGGAGGCTTGTGCCCAGCAGTGGGACGTATACAGGCTGGGATGGGATGGCACCTCTGACTTTCTATGCCTTTCGACTTAAGCCTCTCGGGCATATTCACCCCATGTGACAGTCGACCCAACTTTTTCCTAACAGTAAGCAGTTGAAATTCACTATTAATAAATCACAGTGGGCCGATTCGGCCGGGTTGTGAGTTACGGCACGGATCCGTTTATGATGTGAGCAAGCAAATACCGTTTTAGGGTACGCTGTACTGGGTCAAAAGAGTTCTCATCTCAGTTTATATTGTTAGATACTTGAGTCCCCCTTGAATTCATGTGCGGAATTACATTAGAAATTTACCACGAGCTTTGCAGTGAAGGAAAACATCGTGAGGAAACCTGCACAAACCTGCGAAGCGATTCAATGGTGCGTGCGAAGTTCCCAATCCGCACTGGGCCCGCGTGGGAACTATGGCCCAAGCCTTCTTGTTCTGAGAGGAGGCTTGTGCCAGCAGTGGGACGTATATAGGCTGGGATGATGACTTGACCCCCATCTTACCTGATAAACGAACCACATAGAAAAGTTGAAACCCCCGATATTGTCATTTCAAAATTTCAGAACTCAGACGCATATATTCAACTACCGACGCTCGTCCTTCGGACTTCGGTCCTAGGCATAACACCTGCCTGGAGAGAGATCTCTCTATTGGAGCGTCCCCCACAATAGCTATCCTAACCCTGGTCACAGCAGCACGGAATAGCGATCCTGTGCTGATTTTTTTTAACCATGTCATGCATAAGTAATTGCACTGTCATTTATACTGAAGTGAATTTGGACTTAGAATTAAAAGTAATGTAGTAATGTAAGTGTTTTTAACACAATTTGTTTTTTTATTTTTTGGTAAGAAAAATAATTGTAATACAAGCATTGTTTGCTGGCTGTACTTTTTGTTGACTGTACTTGTAAAGTCACTCAAACTACATTTGCATACCAAATTTCAAGTCGATGCCATTAACCGTTGAAGAGTTCCGTCCTGTGGAGACGATCCTGGCCGAACTACTACCTCACTATCAGATTATATTGTATTGGCACGAAATTTACACAAGTACACCAAATCTCAAGTCAATCCAACTACTGGAAGTTGGTAAATTTAACTTGCAAGATTTGATTACAGACAGACAGCAACGGGACAGGTGAAACTAAACAAAAGCTTGTAAAAAAAGCTTTTCCTTTAATTCTCTCCGCATTAACCTCTTCGCGCAACGCATCTCCAAACCAAACAGACAAAAGCCGCGGAAACCCGAAATTTGCGGACAATTAAACAAAATAAAATAAAAAAACAGAACCCTCCCATAAATCTGAGAATTAAAGCCCTTTAAATGTCGGTTAAGGAGAGTCACACAACCGCGATATTATTTCGACGCGAGGAAAAAAGGGCAGCATAATGTATGGGCGGCCACGTGCTTCAAACGGCTAGGAATATGCCCTGTGCGCCGAAATCTGCACGAAAATGCTGGCGCTATCAAAATAGAACTCCAGATTTCTTTTAGTGTTATTGGAGGGAATGATTAAAACTGTTTTTGTTCGTATTCCGGGGAATCCAATAAGTTGGAAGGGCGTGCTTACTTTGAAAATAACAGGCGCCTTGGATATGTATGATAACATACGAGTACATAACAATTTATCAGATAGATCAGTGCGTATCTAGTCGAATTTAAACGATTCAACCGCGCAAGTTTTGCCATACAAACATTAGCTATTCAATTCCTTCTTGTAATTTTAGGTAGATGTGATTGTTTTATTTCTTGTTGTTTTTTATTAGATTAATGCCGCCCTCTAACGTTCGTGCCGTTGGGGCACTAGTATTTTTTTTAAGTTAAAGGGCCATACTTAATACCAGCGCTGCGGCTTGCAGTGGCAATTCGCTGAGTCCCTTTCTACTTCTTTCGGTACAATGTTTTTATCTCCTCTTTCTTCCTGTTTAATGTATAAGATTTTCTATTTTTTTTTAAGCTTTATGCTTTTTGTTTGTTGTGCCGAATTTCGGTAAATAAATTTATTATTTCTTTCTTTCATCATTTTAGCAAGTCATATTGTAATGCTTGTCAGAATATTTGTTGGTCATATTTTTTTTCCGCTAAACAAACTGTAGCTTAGGTCAGGTTCGTTTTATAACGACCCTGACATAGAGTTATGACAAACATAACAAGACGACTTTAAACAATTATGCTAGTCAGTCACATAAGACCTATCATAAATATACAACGATTCTTTACCAGTGACTTTGCTCGCGTTGACAATTAGACATAACATTCGTGACGGTATTTCCTATAATGACAAGATCTTAAACACCCTGGCTTAGCAGTGAAAACTTCAAACTTCTAAGTCAACGCAATTTTAAAAGGTTCTTTCAAGAGCTCTGCTAACATTGGTTAGTAATAGAGACCTGATGATGTCTTCCATGTCGTGTCCGATAAAGGCAAACCTATAAGCTTGCTTATTATGTGCCCGAATGTGGCTGGTAACACCAAACTTTCTTTTTCTCAAAAATGTCCGTAAAAGTTTACATTATTCTTTACATATCAGAAGGTGAAGAGGAAGTGGTGGTGTTTATGGTCAGCGAAAAATTAAAAGATTAAAAAGATTGCAGGCGCGCTTAATTTATTATTGTCGGGTCACAAATTTTTTTTAAAGTTAAAAAGGCCATGGTATATTGGCACAAGTCGTACACAGCCAAGTTTAATGGCCGGTATCAGATATTTTGTTGGAACTCCGGACTTTTTTATTGGTTCTGAAACAGCTTGTGGTGTTTTCGGTTGAAAAATACACCTGCAGTTTATTTAAAAAAAATGTATTCTATTTCAGAATTTATTCACCATTTTTGAGAAAAGCTTTATATTAGTCTCGGCTGTAATATCAATTACTGACTTCGCATAAGTTAAACGGACTCGCAAGCTCGTCCGTTTAATACTCATACTCAGCCAGCAATTGCCTACTTCCAGGCCACGACAATAATCTACTATTAAAGGTCTTATTACAGGCTGCACATTTTAATTGACTACTATCATTACGAATGGTCGGCGACCGTTAGCATTTTATGTCACTTTGACGTCCAACGTAATATGACTAATATGGATAAGTCTGGTTATTAAAAATAAAACCAAAAATATTTAAAAATAAACCTTGTTAAAAATAAACTATCCATGCTAATAAAATTTCAGTCAAAGCAGTTTCAATCTTGCCAGTCACTCTCTGTCACAAAACATACTCGCACTTTGTCCTCAACCGCAAACCCGGGAGCCGGGACTGCCCGCAAACTGTTTGCCACCTTCCCTCTAAGAGCATGTCAAAGATTAATTGGAAAAGAAGAACACGGTTACAGGTTGTTATTAAACTTGTCCTGTATTTTTGGTTGTGTTATTGGGTCAAATCTTCAAAGTTCATTTTGGCACATTTCCAGTGGTTGGATGGACTTGATATTTGGTACGCATGTAAGTTGGGTGACAATGCAAGTAAACACAATGTTTTAGTTAGATTATCGCGGTCAATAAATTTTATGGTTTAAATTCGGGTTACGCTCGGTTGGGGTTCGGGTTCGGGTTGACAGTTACGAGTATACCAG
>NC_133488.1:1305489-1305987 GCF_025370935.1 Choristoneura fumiferana | reverse complement strand
CGACCTTTGAAAGCTAAAGAGAGAGCAATATGAATAATATTACGACTATTCAAACATTATCTAGGTCTGTATACGTAGTGTACGCCAATGACCCTTGAGTATTTGGGGTAAATACGTAGATACAGTACCATCCGGGCAGAGTTGAATTAAAAAATAAATAGGTAAGTTGTGAGCGTGTCAAAATATAAAAATATTAATCCTACTAATATTATGAATGCGAAAGTAACTATTAACTATATAACCTAAACCACTAAACTGATTAAGATGACTAAACATAGGATAGTTTTCATTCCGGAAAATTGTTTAGTTTCCCGCGGGATACTTAGTGATAAACAAATTGTTGGCAGACGAAGTCGCAGGAAATAACTAATACTGTATATTAGTAAAAATGTATTGATTTACATTTTATTACGTACTTACGTAACAAAATGGAAGGTACCCAAGAAAATCTCACTTGTCACGCCGAGCAGTAGTAGCAGCTACAATTCACAATCCTCG